>NC_062232.1:83960403-84246355 GCF_902686445.1 Sciurus carolinensis
CACTGCAAAATATAATAATGATAAATGAATAAATAAATAAAATATATTATGTCCAACTACAACTAAAAATATATTTTAAAAAATGCATAATCACTTTGAAAAATGTAAATATTAAACATATAACTACCATATGATCCATCATTCCACTCCTAGGTATTTATTCATTCAGAAGAAATAAACATATTTGTGCATAGAAACATAAATACATGAATTGTCATAGCAACTTTATTTGTGATAACCAAAATCTGAGCCCAAATGTCAGCTGTTGAATGGATAACGAAACTGAAAAAGCCATGTAGTGGACTACTACTTGTAAATAAAAAGTAATGAACTACTGAGATACATGACATGAATGAAACTCATACAATTATGCTGAGTGAAATAATCCAGGCTCCCCCCTCCCAAAAGAGTACATGCTGTATAATTCTATTAGTATATGACTTCAGAAAATGATTCTATCATGTTAGAATGCAGATCAGTAGTTGCCTGGGTATAGAGGGACACAGGAAGGGAGGGATTACAAAAAGGCATAAAAAAGTTTTTGGGTTGTTGGGTATTTTCACTATTTTGATTGTGGTTATGGTATGTATATATATATGTATATATATATATATATATATATGTATAAATCTCAATTTGTATGCTTGAAATATGCAGTGTAATGTACGTCAATTATAGCTCAACAAAGCTATTAAACAGAAAGCATATGGTAGATCTGAATAATACTGAACTGGAAAAATAATTTAAGACAAAAGTAAAAGTGACTGAATACTACTGGTATTAGTCAGGGTTCTCTAGAGGAACAGAATCGACAGGAAGTATGATTATAGAAAGGGGATTTATTAGATTGGCTTACATGACCAGATGCTGGATAGTCCACATTGGTTGTCTGAAAGCTGGAGAGTTGGAAGAACCAGTAGCTGCACAGTCCAAGTGATTGAAGCCCCAGAACAAGAGGGATCAACAGTGCTACCCTAGTCTGAAACCAAAGGCTTCTGGAAACTCCCTGGAGAACCACTGGCAGAGTCTGCTTTGAAGAGTGAAAAAGTGAGAGTCTGATATCCTCAGGCATTGCAGGAGCAATCGACAACTCATTCAAGAATTGAGCATCCGTCTGTTGCTGCTTCCTTGTTCTTCCGACTTTCGTTCCATCCAAGTCACCATCCTATTGGACTGTGCTGCCCACATTTAGGGAGGGTCTCCATTTCAATTTGCTATCCCACATGCCAATCAGTCCTACACACAACCTCAGTGACATATCCAGAAGCCTCCTAATCATCGGCACCTCTTGATCCAATCAAATTGACAATTCATATTAACCATTACACTATTTTTGCAAAAGGATGAATTTATGCATATTATATGTTAAGGATATGCAATAAAATTTCTCAAAACTACATCAAGTGTTAACACAGGAAAAACATTATTCAAAAATACTTTGCAGAATCATATTTATTGACATGAAAATATATATAACTATATATGATATAGTTAGTTGTGAGGAAACAAGTTACAAATGATATTTATAGTATGATCTTGAGTTTCTTAACGGCCCAAAAATCTCAAATCATTTTATGGTTTCATACATAAAAATTTTCTCTAAAGCTCAGACCAGGGTCTGTAATTATTACCACGAGTCTTAGAGAATTCAACCATAGACCCAAGTCCTGAGATGCTTTTAAGACCATGTGGACTTCCAGGAATCACTGTCTTGTATGTTGAGACAGTAGTGCCACTCTGTTTTCCTATTATGTATTATTGAAGCTGCAGTTCTGGATCTAAATTTCTGCAGTTAAATTTACTCTCGGTTTCAGCTAGTACAAATGCAGAAAATGGACTTGCCTACTAGTAAAAGACACAGCATCTGTCCTTTCATATGACACAAAGGAGAATAAAACATAAATGAAAAAATTAAGGTATGATTTTTCAAAGAGAAAGAAAGCAACTACTTTTTCCAATGCAGAATGTGAAATATTCAGAATGATCCCAGCTCTTTTTAAAAAGAGGACATATTAATAGAAAAAGGGTATATAGGAACTTTCAATTTCTGGTAACTCCACACCTACATCTTATTCATTCAACAAAGTTTTGAACATCTACTATTTCCCAGATGCTGCCAGGTAAAATACATGCATTCATCTCAGACTTTCTTCTTAACCTCCAGCCAGGTATAGCCAAATGCAAAATGACAAGTGCATTTGTCCACAAAAGGAAGTGACATAATCCACTGCAAAATCAAACAGCTACAACCAGTCTCTGAACTTTGAAAGCTACTACCTAAAAAAGTCAAAGACTGTAAGGTCGTGTGGAGAGATGGGTTCTGGTGTAGGAAGAAAGAGCAATGACACCTGCCTACTGTGGGAATCTAGGAAAAAGTATTTAACTCTTCTCATTCACTGGGGAAACCAGAATAATGAGTTTTAATAATAACATAAGTATCTAGTTCATGGGATCGCTGTAAAAGGAGGGAAATTTTTTATTGTGAGTCTGACAGAGTAAGCACTAAACAAGTGTTTTCTCCCCACTTATACCTCCCTTTTATTCTGTGAGATGTATCTGACATAAATGAAACAGCCTAATGATTTAAGAATTATAAATGTAGTAAGAAAATTTTTAAAAATGAACAAATATTATGTTAGCACAAAAAGACCAGGAAGGATGCAAACTTCACAAATCATCTCAGCTGTTTATTCAGGAACAAAAGCTTCACACAGCAACAAGGGATACAGGGATGCAATGGCATCAGTGGACCCACCTTCCTGGTGGAAAATGAGCCACTGAACAAAGAAAGGAACTGGACCTATATAGCTTATTTTGAGGGGTGGTCTAGTGAGCATATCAGTTTGGGCACTCAGGAAACTGGTTTGTGAGAATTTGAAAATCTGTTTTTACTGGGCAGTAGTTCTTCTTGGAGAGTTGAGGGTCTGGGCTCAGCATTCAGTGTTTATCTCCTTCCCTTCAGGGTCCTATTGTACTGTCACTGGGAAAGGATGTGTTTGGGGAAGGATCAGTGGTTTGGCTTCCTTTCTCGGGATTGTTCTGTCATTGGGAAAGAATGTACTGAGAATGCTATCAATGTATGGCTTTCCTTTCACTCCCTTTACTTAAGCCTCACTGTCTAGGGGTTTTGTCATTTACTGTAATATATTACATTTCATCTGAAATGCTGGTTCATATCTATATTGTACAGTAAGTGTCTGGTATAGCTGGAATAAGGGAAAATTAGACATTTCTCTTACATTAAACAGTTATAACAACACCTGCCTCTATGTTTTGAGAAGTCACATTTGGGAATGAGTGTGTGTGTGTGTGTGTATATACACACACTGTATTATTGGTTATCTTTGTGTGTATATATGCCATATTACTGTTAAGAGATAACTCAATAATATTCTTTTCTGCCACTTGAAGCCACAAATGGATGTAAGATACTAATGTTCAAGTTACTTTATGTATAATAAACTGATTTACTCTTATTAAGTAAAATGTTAAAAATCTGCCTGCTTAGACAAGATAGAAATCAACAAACATTTTCACCTCTAGATTTAATATTCATTTGATGCACCAAAACACAGCTCCAAGCTAGAGCCTATCACAGATAACATTATGTTAACAATACAATGAATATTGTGCACACTCTAATAACCAAAACATTATGCAAGCCTCTTTGGGAATGTTCAGTCTGTCAGAATTTGAAGACTGTTCAGTGTTCTCTTTCATTTCTGGCTCATTTTACATTGCTTCAATGATCCCTTTAACCTCACGGAAAATGGCTGTAAGTGTATTATAACTCAAGTGATCAACAACTACAATTGAGCCCTTTCTTATATGCTCCTTTATGTTGATAAATATGGCCACAGCACTAACAAGGTTGGCTTTTGCCTCTTTCTGGTTAAAGATGAGTTTTAATGCTGCCAATGCCTTCATATTGATCATGTCTCTGGCTGCTGTTGGATTTTCAGACATATTCAAAAGTACTTTCAAGACAAGATTTCTAGTTTTACGATTTCCCTGGGATAGCAAATGGAAAAGCTCTGAAAAGTGATTGGCAACAATATAGTGATGAATATAATCAGTAGTCAGCTGCCCTAGTATCTTTAATCCAGAGTGCTGTCCAGGTGAATTCAAGGGGAAAGACATGGTTTCCTTACACATATGCTTCACATGTAATTCCACCTTGCGTTGTCTTTCATCCCCAGAAGGAGGATTCAGAGTAATTACCGTCTTTTTTCTTATTTCAGGGGAAGGAAAACTGAGCAAGCTTTCAATAAGTGTCACTACACCCACTTCATTAATGAATTCTTGGGCAAATGGATGAACATTATGGATACCCATTGCAATCTGTGCTATTTTATGAATGAGAGGATCAGTAGTTGACCTAAGTATGCTAATAAGCTTTTCAAATTCCTCAGAATCCATGTAACATTCCATTTTGCAAGGGCAAGCAAATGGCTTAATCCCATTCACCTCTCTGATCTTGATTTGGCGTCTAATTTCATCTATAGTCTGGATGCAAGGGTCAGAACCAAATGGGTACTCAGGCATAGGCTGTGAATTTGAGCGAGTGCTCCTAGAAGAGCAGGCTGCTGCAGCAGGTGAAGAATGAGTAGTTTCCTCTGTTGAGGCCAGGACAATATATGAAGAGGGCTTTGTCTCAGATGGGACCTGGGATCTAAATCCTAACACTGCTGGAGTTACAGCAGGGGCTTTGGGCCAGATAGTTACCTCAGACCAGTCCTTGGGTCTATTTTTTTCATTAATTTCATCAACAGGCTGAGGCCTAACTATTCGGCTCACAGGCTTAGGATTAGGGTCAAAACTAGCATCATCTCCTTCCCAAAACCAGTTCCCAATAACATTTTCTTCCTCTTCCTCCTCAGCCCCTGACCTAGGCTTGCTGCTGACCCCAGGTGTAGGCTCCAACTCAGGACGAACTTGGCCACCAATATGAGCTTTATTTTCATCTTTAGCACTGGCACGATTACTAGCTTCATCTCCCTTCCAAAACCAAGAATTGATACTGGACTCTTCCCCGGCCCAGAACCAAGTATCAACACCAGTATTATCTTTACTTGTGGAGCTGGTAGCCTCATTCTCAGCCTTGGGACTGATATTTGCCATGGCTTTCACTGGAGCCTTAGGCTCTGATAGGGCTCCTTCCTTAGTCTCAGCAACAACCCTATTTTTAGATACTGCTTTTGTCTCTGCAACTGCATCTGTTTTAGGTCGTGCCTTGACTTTTGCTTTGGACCGGGTCTTGGCTACAGGTTTGGATATGCCAGTAGCCTCCCTCTCTGCTCCACCTTTAGCCTGTACATTTGCTCTTTTTTCAGTTTTGGCCTGG
Organism: Sciurus carolinensis; assembly: GCF_902686445.1. Lineage (NCBI taxonomy): Eukaryota > Metazoa > Chordata > Mammalia > Rodentia > Sciuridae > Sciurus > Sciurus carolinensis. The sequence goes on from NC_062232.1 coordinate 83,965,748, forward strand.
GCTTTAGTCTTATTCTTGGTCCCAGTCATGCTTGAACAGCAGTTATACAGCCTTGTCCAGTCCTAGCCTTGGTTCTCAGTGTGTCCCACGTCAGTGTCTTTACTTTCTTATTGGGTCAGAGATGAACTTGGTGGCAAGAGTCAATTGTCAGTTTAGCAGTCCCACAGTCCCCTTTCTAAGCAGACAGTCTCTGTTGATGATACAGACAGTGTAGAGGAATACTTGGGCTGCTGGAGGATGATGGTTTCTGAATGCAGACCTGTTGAATGTGAAAATCTTCTGTCAATTTGGGGCCACCACAGCCACCACTGGAGATAAACCTGAGGTGAAGAAAGAAACGGGCTTTGAGTCTCCTCAAACTTTGCCTTTCTATACAGATTTGCATAAAAGGATACAATAGTAGAGATGGATTGTATGGTAGAAGTGGATTACTAAAAAACTCTACTACCTGGGTATGGTGGCACACACCTGTAATCCCAGTGACTGAGAAGCTGAGGCAGGAGGATTGCAAGTTTGAGGCCAGCCTCAGCAATTGAGCATGACCCTAAGCAACTTAGTGAGACCCTGTCACAAAATAAAATATAAAAAAGTGCTGAGGATATAGCTCAGTGGTGAAGTACCAAAAAAGAAAGAAAACTCTGCTACCTCATTTATCCCCTGCACATCCCACTAATGCCCAAACATCCTGCCCAAGTACTACCATTCTTTTCTTTTTTTCCTCTGTATTAAACAACAGGAATGGTAGGTAAGCTTGCTGAATGTAGAAGAGGATAAGGAGTACCCAGCCCCTTTGGAGCCATACTGATACATACTACCAAACACTATAGGTATACCCAGAGAGATTTCACACCAACCTGCACTGATCCAGTGCAATTTTGTCCTCTTCCTTGCTTTCAGTGTTGATAAAGAGCAACAGCTGACCCACAAACAGACCTACAGACAAAAATACACGTGGGATTGTAATTTTCAGTGTTTGCTAGACTGACTGCACTTTGGTATCTTAATACCTAGATATTTTTATATAACATTTCTGCACCACCCCTAGTTTTCCTCATGGCTTCTCTTCACATTTTCTGTTCCAATATCAACCAATTACCTACCATAAGCAGTCTTGACTTATCCTGCCCACATTATCTATACACAAATGTGAGGGCCAAGAGTCAGGAAAGTTGGAAAACAATGTCTCCAAGATATGATTTGACCTCACCCACTTGCCAACAGCCACCCCTAACCCCAATCAACGGGGGCTATTCACACACTCACACCCACCTTGGATCCAAATGAATAGTTTTGCTTCTTTTTTAATTAACTTCCAAGTGAACAGCTATCTACAGATCCCTACAGGGACCTAGAAAAGAACAGACCAATAGATAGAAGAAAAAAAAAAAGAAGATGGTACAATACACTTGACAAGGGTTATAACATGCTTTTGCATATTCAAGCCTATGCCAAATGTCTCCCACCAGTCTGCTCCCTCCAAAGTTTCCTAAGCCAAACCCCTCAAGACCTGCAGCCTATTTCCTTCCAACTCTGAAGTCAGTCATTTTCCTAGCAAAGGATACACCTCTTTGCCTGAAAAAAAAATATGAGGTACAGGAATAGATAGTGGAACTTAGACAATTGTTTAGAAAGCAGGCAGGGAAGCTAATGTGCATTATTATTTCAATACCATCTCTGCATGATGTCAACCCTCATACATATATAGATCCTACCTCATTCACCACCAATGCCAGCCTGGCCACAAAGGAGGGGTCCTCATGAAATGCTATCCTCGGCACCAAAGAGTCTCCTGGTTAGAGAAGAGTCAGTACCTATAAAAAGAAGCAGACATTCAGCAATCAAGACAATATTTAACAATGGTAAAAAAACATGTTAACAGACAGATTTCCAGAATCCAAGTTTGAACAACTCCTTTTTGACAATGAGGAGCAAAGGTAATGAAGACTAGCTCTCTCATCATTCCTCAGATACCCACCAACAAAAACACCTCAAAATCTTCTGTGCCACTCTTTCTGTATAAAAATGAGAGGGAATGTGAGGCTGTGATGGGTGATGTTTGAGTTTCCAGAAAGAGAAACCACAGAAGCAGACTGAAGTTCAAATGTTCTAAATATATCATTCAGAAAGATTTTCCATCTACTCTGACCTCCTATTCTCACACATCAAAATATTTATAGTGCACTGGGATGTTAAGAAAACAGATTCTGAATGCAATAAATAAATAAATAAATAAAGACCACACCATTAATTTACAGAGCTTGCTGTTATGAAATTCTACCAACTCATTCTGACAATTTGGTTGTACTAAATTGGGCATGGGAATCTAAATATAGAACGAAATAAGGCAGTGCTGTACTAAAGGTTGATGAAGATTTCATTTCAATTTCCTCATAACTACCCTCTCACTGCTCCCATTCCCCAGAACACTTACCAGACCTGCCTCAAACATGAGATACTTTCACATCAAGCAGGAGTCTGTGGGAAGGGACAGCACCTGGGACGCAGGGTCCAACAGGCCCCTTTCCAGGACAGCTGGTGTGACAAAGGCAACTCACTTCCCGCTATGCCTGCTGGGCTGGACAGAATTTGTATACCAGCCCCTGTTCCTGTTCCCGCGCACTGCGGCCTCCCGGGTGCCCCCTGCTTCAGCTCCTGAGCCGCCATTTCTCCCTCACAGCCTCCCCCCAGGGCTCTCACCGGGCACAGACACCGTCGAGGGCGGCGCGCGGGCGCTGGGAAAGCGGGCTGGGAAGTGGTTGGCGCAGTTGGCCTCCGGAGGCTCTGGCCGAGCCTCTCAGGCCACCCCGCCCCCTGCCCCGACCAGCGCGGGTCACTGCAGTTTCCTCGCCAGGGGTCCCCAGGCTCCGCGAACCCCTCTCAGGGCCGGGCTCCGCCACCTCGCCGCCTCCTTGCCTGGCTGCCAGCGTCTGCGGGGAGGGCTGTCAGCTGGCCACAGTGAAAGACCACCCCACGCCCCCTGCACGCCCCCACTTGCCTTCACAGGCTCAGGGCCCAGGACGTCGGGATACCCCTCCTATCCGGTCCTCTGCTCTCCTCTGGCAGCTCCTCACTCAGACTCCCACCGCTCTCCGTGCGCTCGGAATTGCAAAGAGGCGTCCCGCCCCCACGCCTCTGCACCAAACCGGGCAGGGGCTGCGCAGGATGCGGCAAGAACCGCTCGCCGCGAGGGTGTCGGGAAGGGGGCGGAGGGATACGGCGCGAATGGGCTCGACGCCCCCTCCCAGGCCCACCGTAGTTCCGACCCAGAGGTGGGCGGGGCCAGCGCCAGCCGGGGTCTGAGGGGCGGCTTAACACCAGCTGCCTCAGTCGCTCCCCGCGCACCTCAGCGTGCAGACCACCGCCCGTGTCCCGCGCTGCTACCCCGGTGGGACCGGCGGGCGGGCGGGCGGCTGGGGGCTGCGGGGAGCGCGATCGGGAGGTCGGGAAGAGCCGCGCTGGAGGGAGCAGCGGATGGATACCAAGCCGCCCCTCGGTGTGCCTGCACCCCAGACTGCGCAGTGCCTGCCCCCCTCCTTCCACTCCCCCTCCTTCCAGACGCTAATGGGAGGGGGTGTCACGACTGCAGGCTGCGGGGTTGGGGGGGTGGACAGGTGACCTCACTGCAGACCGCCAAGGGGGCTCTGGACTGGCTCTTCCATGTTTTTCCTTCACTGCTTCCTGGAGCCATGAAGGGGAGGAAGGCACTCCTGTTGCTTGGAGAACTGAAGTGGGGGAATCCTTTGAAAGGCCTCACCACTGTGCCCCTTCCAAAGGAAGACTGACCTAGACCCTTAGCCCTAGGAGACCCACTGCTGCTCTGCGCCAACAGTTACCCTTTCTGCCACACTGGCGATAGATATCTCGTTCCCAGGGGCAGTTCACTTGGCCATTGGGTCGTCCCCACAGCTGTCCAAGGCAGGGCTTTGCTCTCCCAGGACCAGCAAGAGGGGTTATACACTTCTCCCCCTGTTGTCCCCTGCAAAGTGTAAGGCACCAGCTAGGACCTGTCCTGGATCCATGCAGTCTGTTCTGTTGGGAAAAGAGTTCCTTACCCATGCAGTTTCTGAAGACGGATTTCCCCGGCTCTCCTCAACTTCCTCTTTCTCTCAGTCCTGCTTCCTGTTTAATAAATGCATGTGCACTCCCCCGCCCCATCATATACAATTTTTGACACACTGAAAAGGCGAGGTGGTTGAATTCAGATTATATATTCCATGAAAGATGGACCCCCTTTTCAGTGTTTTTTCACCTCTGTAGCCTCAGCTTCTAAGTAGAAAATCAGTGGTAAGGAGTTAAGTTGCCAGTGAGTCGTGAAAATTCCATAGTAGTCTTTTATTATTTTCAGCTCCATGCTAATATTCTACAGCTATGCCTTTATCTTTGATGCCTGTAAACCCAGCGCTTGGCCCAGAGTCAGCCACACAGGAGATGGCTGCCTACATGGTTTTTCAATAGAGGAAGGAAGCAAGAGGCAAGTAGATTTTGAGTCAGCTCCTGAAGCACACACATATTAGAAATAGTAAGAATACCTCCATTTTATAAGACACAAAAAGTCAGCAAAAATTAATGATTCTTTTATTTGTTAATTTGTATTCCCTTTGGGAGTTCCTCAATCCGACAGATCAGTATACTGTAATTTAGAAGGTGCTAGTTATGTAAGTTGAGCATCCATCCCTTATCCAAAATGCTTGAGAGCAGAACTGTTTAAAAGTTGTGCATCTTTAATCCAAAAATCTGAAGTGCTCCAAAATTGGAACTTAAATTTTGAAGCATCACAAGCTTATTATTTGGAGTATGTGAGATTTCAGATTGGGGATGCTCAACCTGTAAAGTCTGTAAATTTTCCGAAATCTGAAAAACTCTGAAATCTGAGCATTTTGGATTAGGGATATTCAATCTGTATGCACAAGGATATTCACTAAAGGTATTTCTTATAATAACAATTGTAAATATATGTCCATCAATAGGGAAAGTAGTACATTTATTTGATGAAGTACTATTCTACTTTACTGTGATATCAGAAAGAGTGAAATAGCTCTCTATATGCCAAAATGGAAATAACTCCAGATCCAATATTAAGTGAAAATGGAAATTGTAGAGTAATATATATGATTCCTTTTATGGAAATCAAGCTTTGTTTAAAAAAACCCTTGATATACACAAACACACGTTTCATATGTGTGCATATGTATGTGCCCATACCAAATTGCTAAGTTATTAGCTCTGAGGAAGCCCTATTTGACAGCCACATCTCATGCAGTGCTAGTTGTGTTCCTGAGACACAATAGTGAGGGTTGAATGAATTTGGTCTTGTTGGGCACCAGGTATAATTCTGACAAAGCGAATACTGCTGCTATCAATGACACATTCATTGACCTCAACTACATTGTCCATGTGTTCTGGTATTATTCCACCCAATGAAAGTTCAATTGTACAATCAAGTCAAGGAACATGAAACTTGTAATCAATGGAAAGTCCATCTCCATCTTCCAAGAGCAAGATCCCACCAACATCAAAGGGGTGATGCTGGTACTGAATATGTCATGGAGTCCACTATGGTGTCTTCACTCCTATGGAGAAGGCCAGGGCTTGTTGCCAGGGCTCATTTGAAGGGTCGTGCTAAAATGGTAATCATCTCTGCCTCTTCTGCTGATGCCCCCATGTTTGTGATGGGTGCAAACTCCCTCAAGTTCATCAGGAATGCCTCCTGCACCACCAACTGCTTAGCTCCCCTGAACAAAGACATCCATGTCAATTTTGGCATTGTGGCAAATGACCAGAGTCCATGCCATCACTACCACTCAGACAGTGGACTGCCTTGCTGGGAAACTCTGGCATGATGACTGTGGGGCTTCCCAGGACATCATCCCTGCATCCATTGATATTGCCAAGGCTGTGAGCAAGGTCATATCTGAACTGAATGGAAAGCTCACTGGCATGGCCTTCTGTATGCCCACCCTCAATATGTCAGTCAAAAATCTGACCTACCACCTGGAGAAAGCTGCCAAATATGACATCAAGAAGGTGATGAATGCCAGGTGGTGGCACATGCCTGAAATTCCAGCAGCTTGGGTGGTTGAGGCAAGAGGATCACAAGTTCAAAGCCAGCCTCAGCAACTTAGTGAGGCCCTAAGCAACTTAGTGAGACCCTCCCTCTAAATAAAATATAAAAAGGGCTGGGGATGTGGTTCTGTGTTTAAGTACCCTTGGGTTCAATCCCTGGTACCAAAAAATGAAGAAGAAGAAGTTGGCAAAGCTGACATCAGAGGGTCCCCTCAAGGGCATCCTGGGCTACATCAAGGATCAGGTTGTCTCCTGTGACTTGAGCAGTGATACCCACTCTTCCACCTTCAATCCTGGCACTGGCATTGCCCTCAACAATCACTTTTTCAAGCTCATTTTCTAGTATTATGGTGAATTTGGCTACTGCAACAGGGTGGTAGATTTTATGGTCTATGCAGCATCCAAAGAGTTAGAGTCCCTGGCCCACCCACCCCAGCAAGAACACAAGAGGAAGAGAAAGACCCTCAGCTGCTGGGGAGACCCTATCCCACAACTCAATCCTTCATCACACTGAGAATCCCACCCCACCCCCAGTATCCATCCCAGACTCCTGAAGGAGCAGATGGCCTTAGGGAGCCCTACTGTCACTTCATCAACAATAAAGTCCATTGCACCCTGAGAGGGAGAGAGAGAGAACTTTAAAGTAAATTATGTTGTATTATTTCAAAATCTATAAGGCTGGGAGGTGTAATTCACTTATAAAAACAGGAAAAATTGTATACTCAAAACATTTATAAATGAAATTCTCATGTGCTTTTGATGAATACATTAGTAGCATAGTCGTTTCAGAACAAGAGAGTGAAAATTCCCTCTTCCTGGTTTGGTCAAACTGGACCTGAGTATTACATGTGAGGATGGTAAAACACTGAGATGAACAATGATGAAGGCACTAGCAAGCATGTCTTCATTTATTTGTACTCCATCACTCTACTTTTCTTTATTTAGATGTAAGTTTCTAACCAGTATTATTGTTTCTTCTTCCTGAAGAACTTTTTTTGTGGTGGGGGAGGGGGTTACTAGGGATTGAACCCAGGGCACTTAAACACTGAGCACATCCTCAGCCCTATTGTATTTTTTATATTAAGACAATGTCTTTCTAAGTTGCGTAGGTACTCACTAAGTTGCTGAGGCTGGCTTTGAACTTGTGATCCTCCTGCCTCAGCCTCCCGAGCTGCTGCCTGATAAACTTACTAACCTTATTTGTAGGGTAGATCTGCTGGCAATGAGTATATCCTCTGTTCCTATTTGAGAAATTATTTCTTCTTTGTGTTTGTTTGAAGGACAATTCCAGTGGTCATAGAAATACAGGGTTTAAAAAAATTTTTTAGTTGTAGATGGACACAATACCTTTATTTATTTATTTTTATGTGATGCTGAGGATTGAACTCAGTGCCTCACCTGTGCTAGGAAAATGCTCTACCATTGAGCTACAATCCCAGGCCAAAGGTTGGTGCTTTTCATTTTAAATATTTTGCTGCATTTTCTCATTTTTATTTTATTTTTTTATTAGATCATTATCATTATACATAGTGGTTGGGATCATCCTCACAAACTTATACATACATGGAATTCAATTTCAGTTCACAATCCTCCCTTTTCCCACCCTATTTCTCCCATACTCTCTCTCCTCCCCCTTTCTCCTTCCTCTAGTCTGCTAGACTTCCTTTCACTCATCTATTTATTTATATTTAATTGGCTCTTTTTTACTTATAAAGATGAAATTCCCTGTGGTATATTTATATATGCACATAACATGATTTATTTTATTTTATTGTTTGTTGTTTATAGATATACATGACGGTAGGGTGTATTTTGACATACACTCTGCCTCTCAATCTCCTTCCTCAGTGCAGCGGGCCATATAGCACATTTCGTAGAGGGCCAGACTCTCATGCTGGAGGCCCAGGTTCGAGTCCCCAGCACTCTGGGGTTCTGGAAATCTCCTTCCTCTACACTACTGATTCTCCTATATCTTTATGATATCCTAGCTTCCTCTTCCCCTTTCCTTTATTTTATTCTAACTTCCAAACATGAGAGAAAACGTTTGACCTTTGAGTTTCTGAGTTTGTCTTATTTCACTTAGAATGATATTCTCCATTTCCATTCATTTACCAGCAAAGGTCATAATTTCATTTTTCTTTAAGGCTGAGTAGGACTCCATTGTATATATATACCACAATATATTAATTCATTCATCCATTGATGGGCACCTGGATTGATTCCATAATTTAGTTATTTTGAATTCTACTGCTATAAACATTGAGGTGGCTATATCACTACAGTATGTTGATTTTCAATCTTTTGTGAATATACCAAGGAATGAGAGAGCTGGGTTGCATGGTGGTTCCATTCCTAGTTTTTTGAGGACTCTCCATACTGATTTCCAGAGTGGTTGTACTTGTCTGCAGTCCAACCAAAAATGTACAAGTATACCTTTTTCCCACAACCTCACCAGCATTTATTATCATTTGTATTCTTGATCATTGCCATTCTGACTGGAGTAAGATGAAATCTTAGTGTAGTTTTGATTTGTATTTCCATGATTACTAGAAATGTTGAACATTTTTTCATATATTTGGCCATTTGTGTTTCTTTGGTAAGTTTCTGTTTAGTTCTTTTTCCCATTTATTAATTGGGTTGTTAGTTGTTTTGATTGTGTTTTTTGAATTCTTTATATATTCTGGATATTAATCCCCTATTAGAGGAGTAGCTGTTCAAGATATTCGCCCATTCTGTAGGCTCTCTCTTAATGTTCTTAATCATTTCCTTCACTGTGCAGAAGATTTTTAGTTTGATGGCATCCCACTTATTGATTCTTGGTTTTATTTCTTGTGCTTTAGGGGTCTTGTTAAGGAAGTTGTTGCCAGCACAGACATGATATAGTGTTGACCTTCTGTTTTCTTCTAGAAGTTGCAAGGTTTCTGGTCTAATTCATAAGTCTTTGATCTTTTTTGATTTGAGTCTTGTGCAGGGAGAAAGATAAGAATCTACTTTCATTTTTCTACATAAAGCTATCCATTTTTCCCAGCACAATTTGCTTAAAAGGCTGTCTTTTCTCCAAAATATAATTTGGCACCTTTGTCATGTATCAAAGTCTACAGTATATGGATTTTTCTCAATGTATTCTATTATGTTCCATTGGTTTTCATGTCCATTTTGATGCTAACAGCATACTGTTTTGGTTATTTTAGTTCTGTAGTATAATTTCAGACCACGTATTGTAATGCCTCCTACTTCACTTTTCATGTTCAGTATTACTTTGGCTATTCTGGGTCTCTTATTCCTCCAAATGAATTTCAGAATTTTTTTCTAATTCTGTGAAGAATGTCATTGGTATTTCCATGGGGATCACATTGAATTTGTACATTGCTTTTGGTAGAATGGCCATTTTGACAATATTATTTCTGCGTATCCAAGAACATGGGAGGTCTTTCCATTTTTTAAGGTTTTCTTCAATTTCTTTCTTTAGTATTTTATAGTTTTCATTGTAGCGCTCCTTTACCTCCATGGTTAGATTGATTCCCAAGTATTTAATTTTTTTGAGGTTGTTGTGAATGGGATAGTTTTCCTGATTTCTTCCTTGGCTGAATCACTCTTGAAATATAGGAAAGCTATTGATTTATGGGTGTTGATCTTGTATTCTGCTACTTTACTGAATTCTAGAAGTCTTTTAGAGAGTTTTTTTTGGGGGGTCTTCTAGATATAGGATCATGTCATTGGCAAACAGAGATAGTTTGATTTCTTCTTTTCCTATCTATATCGCTTTGATTTCCTTCTCTTGCCTGATTACTCTGGCTAATGTTTCGAGAACTATATTAGATAGGAGTGGTGAGAGGGTATAGCCTTGTCTTGTTCCTGATTTTAGAGAAAATGCTTTTTGTTTTTCTCCATTTATTATGATGTTGACTTTGGGCTTGTCATAAATAGCTTTTATGATATTGGGGTAAGATCCTTCTATCCCTAGCTTCTCCAATGTTCCTCTCTTTTTCCCTTACCCCTGCCATTATGTATCATCAGGCACTTATCAGAGAAAACATTTGGCCTTTGGTTTTTTTGGAATTGGCTTATTTCACTTAGCATGATATTCTCCAACTCCATCCATTTGCAAATGCCATAATTTTATTCTTCTTTATGGCTGAGTAATTTTCCATTGTGTATATATACCACAGTTTCTTTATCCATTCATCTATCGAAGGGCATTAACATGTGGGTGTTGGATGTCATCAAAGACCTTTTATGCATCTATTGAGATGATTCTGTGGTTCTTGTTCTTATTTCTGTTTAAGTGGTGAATCACATTTATTGATTTGTGTATGTTGAATCAACCTTGCTTCCCTGGAATGAAATCCACTTGATCATGGTTTATTTATCTTTTTGATGTGTTTTTCAATGCTGTTTGATAATATTTTATTAAGAATTTTTGCATCTATGTTCTTCAGAGATATTGGTCTGTAGTTCTCTTTCCTTGATGTGTCTTTATCTGGTTTTGGTATCAGGGTTCCACTTTCTCCTTGCTTACATGGTATCTGACAAGTCCCCTGAAGATTTTGTACTTATTCCTCTATATGTAGGGGATTTTCTTTTCTTTTCTTTTCTTTTGGTATCAGGGATTGAACCCAGAGGTAGTTACCCACTGAGCCACATTCCCAGCCCTTTTTAAAACTTTTTTGTTTTGAGATAGGGTCTCAGTAAGTTGCTTAGGGCCTCACTGTGTTGCTGAGGCTGACTTTGAATTTGTGATCCTTCTGCTTTAGCCATGGGAATTGCTGGGTTTACAGGTGTGCACCACCACATCTGGCTATAGGTAGGATTTGTTTATTGCAATATTTTATTTTTGTTTTTATGCAGTTTGCATATTATATGCCTAGGTCTAGAACTCTTTGATATTTATCCTGATTGGTATTTTTGTAATTCCTGGATCTGTTCTTCACAGCTGTTATTACTTTAAATATTTCTTCTGTTCCAAATTCTTTGTTTTCTTTCTGGGTACTCCAGCTATGGATATGTTATATCTTTTTAAACTGTCCCACATTTCTTCAAAGTTTTATTCTTTTTTTCATTTTGCATTTCAATGTGGAAAATACTGTTGATCTATATTCAAGATCACCAATTCTTTTCTAACTTTGTCCAGTTTATTGATGAGGCCATAAGGCTATTATTCAATTCTTTTAGTGTTTTTGATTTTTAACATTTAATTTTGTTTCTGTATTTCTGTTTATATTGCTCATCTTTGTCCTTGCATGTTGTCTCTTTTATCTATTATGGCTGTTAATGAATTAAATATAGTTATTTTAAAATCCCTCTCTGATGATCCAATATCTGCATTATATCTGAGTCTGTTTCTGATGAATGTTTTTTATATTTGGATATTTTTCCTAATCTCTTAACATAACTTGTAGTTTTGTGTTGAAAGCTGAGTATGATGTATTGGGTAATGGGAACTGAGGTAAACAGAACTTTGTTGGAAAGTTTTATGTTTAAGTGGTTAGTAGTTTGACTGTGCTTAGTGTTGTAGCTACAGGTGGCAGAGACTTTGAATTCCTCTAGTATCCTTGTTTCTGTCTCCCCTCTTAAATCTAGACCTCCCTAAATTCTCATATGAGAGCCTGCACCTTGCAGTTCTTTTAGCTGTTAGTCACTGCGATTATACTAAAGACTTGTCAGCATGATGGTAAAGTGTGAAGGAGAGGAAGTATTTTATAGTATTTTAATTAAATTCAAAGCTTTTGTGGGGCCTGTGTTCTGACACTATGACTTTCACAAGTTATTTTTTTAGCTTCTTTCTTGTCCTTTCATAAGACTGGAGCCTCTGAGGGGCTAGAGTAGGAGGAATGCCTTTCTTCAGTTGGGATAAGGCTTTGGTAAGGTCTTTGCCATTGCAGAGTAGGCTTTTGTTTTGACAAATATTCTGGGTATATTTCACAAGCATTCAATTTCCTTCCTACTGCCAGTGCCATGAGGGGATCTGCAATAATATGGTGCATTTTCTGGAGGTAAATTCCATAAAACTGTGGAGATCCCTCAAGACTGCAGGTCTCTAGGAGTTTCTCCTTCTCATACTATTCTACACTCAGTCTGTAACAATTTGTTAAAATTACCATTCATGTGTTTTTACCTAAATAGTAAGAAATGAAGTCTCCAGCAGTTTTTATCCTATGTAAGGAGAGTTCGTGTTCTCTGAATTGGCCTTTTCTTCAAAATTTGGATTTACTGCATGACTTCAGTTCTTTGATGGGTCTAAGAAAAACTGTTCAAAGATTATTCAGATTTTTCTCTGGTTGTTATGTACAGGAGCAATGATTTCTAAGATTTTTACATGACAGACATAACACTGAACTTTGGCTGTGGATTTTAAGAGGGCAGCTAAAGACCAGTGAACAGAGCTGCCTTCTTTTCATTTGGATGTTGGATGTTGGAATAAAGTTGCCCTTGTAAACCCAGCTGCTACACAAATATTAGATCTTTTCTTTCCCAGGCACAGGAAATTTATGTAGCTCCCTGAACCTATCATCCTAGTCCCAAAATTCTTAACTCACAGTGCAAGTTAGAATTTAGACCTAAATCAAAATTCCTGGTGATGAGGTCTAAGAAACCCTGACTTAATTCAAGGAGAAAAAAAGTAATCTCTGTCACCACCACAACCAGGAAGCAGTGATGATAATACTACAATTTATACTTTACATTAGTTGCCTATGATTGTTAGGTGCTTGCTTAGACATGAATAGACAGTTTCTGAGCCCTGGAAGTACTCTGAAAGGGAAGTAGCATAGTATATTAGGGAGTACCCAGACTTCAGAGTCAAGGAGTACAAAGTTTGCATATAGACTTTGCCACAGGGTTTTACATAGTGATTTTTGTAAAGAATACTTAATGTTTTTATAACTCAGTTCTTTCATCCTTAAAGGAGGCTGGTAATACGTACTTCACAGGATTCTTATGCACTCTGAGAAAAAAAGTATTTGATATTTAGCACCACCTGAATACAACTAGTATTTCTCGATCCTTTTTAACTTCTGATCTATTCATATCATGGGATGGCTTGGGAAGGAAAAATGGAAACTCCATGGAGATTTATAGGGGTCATAATGGCTAAGACTGTGGTCTTTGTTACTATAACCTTGGAGTTTTGTATACTGTTTTGCTTGCCATGAGCCTTATAAAAAGAACATCATGGGCTGGGGATTTAGCTCAGTTGGTAGAGTGCTTGCCTCACAAGCACAAGACCCTGGGTTCAAATCCCCAGCACCACAAAAAATAAAAAATAACATCATTTTTGCTTAAGTATACCTCCGCACTTCTTTTCAAAAATTTTTAAATTTGTTAATTAGTTAATTAGTTATACATGACAGTGGAATGCACTTTGATATATCATATATAATGTAGTATAATTTCTTGTTTTTCTGGCTATACATGATGTAGAATCCCACCAATCATATAGTTATATATGTACATAGGGTAATAATGTCTGATTCATTCTACTATCTTTCCCATCCCCATAGGCCCTTCCCTCCCTTCACTCACCTCTACCTAATATGAAGTAACTCTGTTCTTCCCTGGTCAACCCCACTGTGAATTAGCAACCTCATATCAGAGAAAACATTTGGCTTTTTTTTGGGGGGGGTTGTCTTATTTTGCTTAGTGTGATATTCTCCAGCCCCATTTCATTTACCAAAAAATGCCATCATTTCATTCTTCTTCAAGACTGAGTAATATTCCATCGTGTGATACACACACACACACACACACACACACACACACATATATATATATATACACACACACACACACATATATATATATATATCACATTTTTTAATCCATTCATCTGTTGAAGGGCATCTACATTGGTTCCATAGTTTAGCTATAGTGAATTGAACAGCTATAAACATTGATGTGGCTACATCATCACTATGTTTATTTATTTTAAGTCCTTTGGGTATAAACCGATGAGTGGGATAGCTGGGTCAAATTGTGGGTCCATTCCAAGTTTTCTAAGACAACTCCATACTGCTTTCCTGAGTGGCTGCACCAATTTGCAATCCTACCAGCAATGTATGAGTGTACCTTTTCCCCCACATCCTTGCCAACATTGTTTGTATTCTTGATAATGTACCTCCCCACTTTGGGTAGCCTTGTGCCACTGAGTCTGATCCCAGTTCCAGGGGTGAGTCTCTTTGGTCTGGGAGCAATCCATCTCCAGGATACTGTCTGCCTCATGATGGGGAACTGATTTCACTCTGATAAATGAGACATTTGGGGAGGATTACAGAAGTATTTCTGAGGAAAATCTTCTCATTCATAAGAGAAGAACATTAGAAAAGACTGTTTCCTCTTCTTCTTTAGGAAGTTGCTTGAATCTTGGAATTGTTGCAGTCATCAAGTCATCTTATCAGCCTTAGGATGGAATTTAACATCGTAAATGGCAGAAGAAAGAGACGGAAAAAAGCCAATTTCTTAGATGAAGTAAATAACCATCAAGGCTACCCTACTTCAGTATTTCCAATGGACACTTCCTTATTAAGTTAGTTTTATACTTGAGTTTCTAGTTTCCATGTGAAAATGGAACAATCTTAAGTGACATGTATGTTCAGGTGCAAAATAGCTCTTAAATGAGTAACAGTTATGGACCTTTATGTGTCAGTGAACATCTGCCTCTACTGTGGCAAAACTTGTGTTTAGACATAAAAGGAAAACTGTAGATTCTGAACATTGTATTCAAAGATTCTTAGAAATCTGAACCTGTGACTTCTGCTCCAGGTTGAAAAGGAAAGCTTCAGGTAGAGCCCAAAATCTTAATATCTAGAGGACCCAGAAGTACATTAAATGCTTGAGTTCATAGATATGTATAGTTTTAATTTAGAGAATCCCATTGTGTGAAAGTATACCCTTGTGAAACATCCAGAATATAAAGGTATCAGAAATTATTGCTTTCAGCTCAGGGAACTGTACGAAGTTGAGAAAAATAAATTCACAGTGTCAACGGAATGTTTGATTAACTTTCTCCTGGTACACTAAGAAACACTGGTATACAAAGAGGTAGGTACTTGAGATTTATTGAAAGCTGGTGTTTTGTCAGGACAGTGGAGCCAGGTGCCAGAGAATGAGGTAGGAACAAAGTAAAAACAATGTATTGAGCTGGGGGTGGTGGTGCATGTTTATAATCCCAGTGACCTGGGAGGCTGAGGTAGGAGGATCACTAAGTTCAAAGGCAGCCTCAGCAACTTAGTGAGACCCTGTCTCAAAATAAAAAAATAAAATGAGCTTGGGATGTTGCTCAAGGTTAAGCACCCCCAGTTTCAATTGCCAGTACCAAAACAAAAAACAGAACAAAAAAACCCAACATACTACAATGGGACATTAGGTTGGGAAGGAAGGAAAATGTGTAGTGGTTAATACATAGTGAAAAGGGGGAAAGGAATAGGAGATCTAATAGGGTTCATGGTTATGTTTTTCTTCAAAATGATGAACAAAGTATTTTAATACAACTTGTAAGGAAAAGAAAATCTGATGTATATAATAATGACAGTGATGATTAAAGGTTTTCCTGATAACTAGCATTATAGGAATATACACATAGCACAGTGATAATGCATTACAGCTCCAGATTCAAACCTCAAATGATTGCTAACCAACTCAGTAAGTTTGGCCAATTAAGCCAGTCTTCAATTCAGTTTCTTCATAGGAACAACAGCATCTACCCCATAACTTTGTTGAGGATTAAATAAGTTAACATATTTATAACCCTTAGAAGATTACCTGACACATTGAAAGTACCCAATAAGAATGAAAAATGAAAACTATAGACTAATATACCCAATGAACACTGATGCAAAACTCCTGAACAACATATTAACAAACTGAATTCAACAACATAAAGATAATTATGATCAAGTGTGATTCATCCCAGGCACATAAGGATGGTTAAACATATGTAATTCAATAAACATGATAAATCACTGAAACCTATAAAACATTGATGAAGAAATTTACGAAGACACAAATAAATGGAAAGATAGCCTCTGTTCATGTACTAGAAGAATGGATATAGTTAAAATGTTCATACTTCCCAAAACAACTAACTGATTCAATGTAACCCCTATCAAAGTACCAATGACATTATTCATAAAACTAGGGAAAACAATCCTAAAATTAACATGGGACCCTAAACAACCCCAAATAGCCAAAGTCACCTTGAGCAAAAGAACAAAGCTGGAGGTATCATACTACCTGACTTCAAAACACACTACACAGCTATAGTAACCAAAACAGCATGACACTGGCATAAGACCAGACACACAGCCCAATGGAACAGAGTACAAAGCATAGAAATAAGCCCATGCATCTATAGTAAACTGATTTTTGAGAAAAGTGCCAAGAACATGCATTGGAGAAAGGACAGTGTTTTCAATAAATGGTATGAAGAAAATTGGATATTCATATACAGAAGAATGAAGCTACACCCCTCTCTCTCACCATATACAAAAGTCAACTCAAAATAGAGTAAGGATCTAAATGTACTACATGAAGATACTGGAATAAAATATACAAGAAACAGCTCAAGATATTGGTATAGGTTATTACTTTTATAAGACCCAAAAAAGCAAAGGCAAAAATGCAAAAGTAGACTAATAGGAGTACATCAAACCAAAACTCTTCTACATGGCAAATATGGCAAAGGAAACAAACAACAGAGTGAAGATACAACCTACACAATGGGAGAAAATATTTGCAAACTATACATCCAAAAAGGAGTTAATATCCAAAATGTATAAGGAACACAAACAACTCACTAGCAAGAAAATAAATGACCTGATCCTAAAATGCTCAAAAGACCTGAATAAACATTTCTAAAAAGAAGACATATAAAATAGCCAGAAGGTATATGAAAAATGCCCAATATCACTAATCTTCAGGAAATGGAAAGCAAAATCAAAGTGAAATATCACCTCACTCCATTAAGAATGGCTATTAACAAATGACAAAAAAATAATGCTGACGAGGATGTGAAGAAGAAAGGAACGCTCACAAATTGTTGGTGGGAATGTAAATTAGTATAAGCATTATGGAAAACCATATGGTGTTTCCTCAAAAAATTAAAAACAGAAGTACCACATGATTCACCAATTCCACTACTGAGCATATATCCAAAGGAAATGAAATCAGTATGTTGAAGAGGTAAGTGCACTACTATATTTATTGTAGCATTATTACCAAGATAAGGAATCAATGTTAAGAATCTGTCAATAGAATAACAGATAAAGAAATTTTCTCATATGTATACCATCCAGTCATCAAGAGAAGGATATCCTGAAATTTGTAACAATCTGAATGATCCTGATGGGTATTATGGTAGCAGTGATAAAAGCCAGGTACAAGCCTGGTGGGGTGGTGCACACCTGTAATCCCAGCAGCTTGGGAGGCTGAGGTAGGAGGATCACGAGTTTGAAACCAGCCTCAGCAACATAGCGAGGTCCTAAGCAACTCAGTGAGACCCTGTCTCTACCTAAAATACAAAAAGGGCTGGGGATGTTGCTCAGTGGTTAAGCACCCTTGAGTTCAATTCCTGGTACCAAAAAAACCAAAAAGGCCAGACACAGAAAAACAACTACTGTATGATTTCATTCTTATGTGAAATCTAAAAATGTTGATCTCATAGAAGTTGAGAGTAGAATGGTGGTCACCAGAAGTTGGGGTCACTAGCAGGGAGAGGGTTTGGGTTTGGTCAAAGGATACATAATTATAGTTAGGAGAAATAAATTCAAGAATCTCGTGTATAGCTGGGTAAATGTTGGTATATCATACTCTTGTAAACCACAAAATAGAGTGAATGTTAAGTTCTCACCACAAAAATAACTACATGAAGTAATTCATTTGTTAATTTGCTAGATTCAACCATTATGCAATGTATATATACTTGAAAATATCATGTTGTACATGATAAATACATATAATTTGTCTATTATTTTTTAAAAAATCACTAACCGAGATAGATAAACATCTCTAAAGATATCACAATGTGGAGTTGGGCATGGTGGTGCACACCTGTAATCCCAGCGGCTCAGGAGCCTGAGGCAGAAGGCTCACAAGTACAAAGCCAGCCTCAGCAACTTAGTGAGACACAAAGCAACTCAGTGAGACCCTGTCTGTAAATAAAATACAAAAAAGGGATGGTGATGTGGCTCAGTGGTTAAACACCTTTGGATTCAACTCCTAGTACCCTAGCCTAAATCAGACTCTTTAATGAAAAAGAAATGACCTATTAAATCTTAATACTGTTATGTGAAGTAGTGAAAAGTTTAGACTTTGCAGTCAAACAGACTATTCTGAATCACACTTCCAGAGTCTGAGCTCTTTCCCTATGCTACCTGTCCCCCAACACTAGTTCTACATTATTCATAAAAAGTCTTCAATATATGGTATAAAAAACAAGTGCTAAAGAAAGGGACTGGGATGCAGTTCTATGATCAAGTGCTTCTCAGGCATGTGTGAGGCCCTGGGTGCAATCTTCAGCATAAAAATTAATAATAATTAAGTAAATAAAGAAAAAGTAAAAGAACAGAAGGAAGAAGTGCTAAAATAAGGGCAAATAAAATAACAAGTAAGTACACAGGATGGAGGAATTAATTCCTACCATGGGGCAAGGGACAAGGATGAGGGTATCAGTAAGAACTCAAACAGGCCATGGCATTTGAGCTGAGCCTAAAAGGATATATTTGTTGTCAATAGGCATGAAAGAATTCTAAGAACATTATAGATTGGTGGGACAGCATAGGGAAAGGCACAGAATTAGTGAAGTACACAGTATAGTTGGGAAACAGCAAACAGTTCACTGTGGTTTGAATGTGAGCAAAGTGAAGCAGGGACTAGATTAAGGTGTGGGACTTGAGAGTGAATGACTCTTTAAACATTTTATCTCATTCTAGTTCTGCCTTGAGTTGGAAAACTGTTTTGGAAGATAGAGATGGAAGGCAGAACTGTACAGAAGGGCAAAGGGTCTTGAAAACCTTGATAGGGAATCTGGTGGCACTTTATAGATGAGGTTCCATTGAAGATTGTACTTTTGAAGTTGAGGGCAGGGTCAAGAATTGGTGGGTAATAACAGTCCATGTGCTATAAGAAGATACCTTTCTTTTATTCATGACTACAAAGATGACAAATCCTCTCTAATTTTATCCTCGGGCAGCAACATATAGGTCAAGCAACATCTGAACTGGTCCTGACATATTTGTTACATGAAATAGTACACAATATTTATCCCAAAAGGGAGAAAAAATGGAAGGCTATGTAAGTGTTGAAATTTTTATTTCAACCACACTTCAGGAAAAAAATTGATGGATGATCCTTGCCCACTACAAATCCTACCCAAGGAGTTATCAGAATAGAGACAATTATCTTATTATGCACACACACACACACCTTCACACACACACACACATTCACCCTGTCTTTTAATTGAGAAAGAAAAATTACACAGGTGTGAACTGGTTAAATACCTGCTCCTAGGTATACACAAGACTTAGAAGTATCTGGCCAGGTCACAATTCGGAGTTCCCCAAATATGAGTACCCACAACAGGAGTTCCAGACTGAGGGATTGCTGATAAAACTAGATAGGTATATAGGTCAATAGGTCGGAAGGTTGGTGGGTAGATAGAGAGACTTTCGAAATCTACATTTTAAGTATATGACACAAAAACATACACTGCTTATTCACATGGAATAAATTGGTGGGCTCTGCCTCCTTCATTTTAACTTGATTTAGGATGTATAAGATTAGAGGCAGGCTTTACATTTATTAATTTGGGAGTGGCTGCTAAAACTATGGTCAATGACACCATTGATCTGACATCAATTCTTTAACACAACTACCCAGTTAACATCAGACCCCACAGCTTTAAGGGCATAGTCACCAAAAATACTGCCCACGTTTTAGATCAGACTCCAGTCACAATTCTAAAGTCCCATACTTCTGACTGACAAGGTACAAATGTAAGGATAACCACATCTTCAAATTTCATAATTCACTAGAACAATTCACAGAACTCACTAAAAATGCTATACTCATATAGTTTTATTATAAAGGACACATATCGGGCAAAGTGTGCAAGGGTCCTTGCTACAGCTTCCATGATCTTTCCATGTGGAGTAAGGAAACATCACCCTCCCTGGGCAGTGGTATGTTTGCCAACCATGAAGCTCCACTTAGCCTTGAAATTCAGTTTTTATTAGGGATTCATTTCATAACCACAATTGACTAAATCATCTACCATTTGATTGAACTCAATACTGATCCCTACTATCTTCCATGGAGGTTTGGCTGGCCCAAATTTCCAACCCTTCAATCACATGGGTGACCAGTTCACAATCTGCAACTATCTATAAATCCATCAAAAGTCACTTCATTAGCATATCAATGACACTCCTATCACTCAGAAATGTTTGAGGAGATGGAAGCATTAATTACCCTGATTTTATCATTACACATTGCTTTTCATTATTGTCACCAAAGTATCTGAGAATAAAATCTTAGAGGAAGAAAAGTTTATCTGGTGGGGACTAATGGTTTCACAGGTCTCAGTTTACAGTCAGTTAATTTCACTGCCTTCTGGGACTGAGGTGAGACAGAACATAATGGGGAAGGGTATGGTAGAGGAAAAGATGCTCAACTCATGACTGCCAGAAAGCAGAAAGAAGAAAAAGTAAGGAGTCAGGACAAAATATAGTGCCCTAAGACATGTGCTAGTGACCTACTTCCTCCAGTCACATGCACCCATCTACAGTTACTACCTAGTAGTCTATTGAAATTATTAATCCATAAAATGGATTAATGCACTGATGAGGTCACAGTTCCAATTATTGCCCCAAAGCCCCACCTCTGAACCTTGCTGCATTGGGCATCATGCTTTCAACACATGAACTTTAGGGGGGACAATCCGGATCCAAACAATATTTTTATTATGAACTGGTGATAGTAAGTAAAGTGTTTCTCCAATTTCTGTAGTCTTTGTAGCAAATAATCAATCCTAAGGATGACTGTGGGAACTCCTAATTCATACTCAAGTCAGGTAGAATTGTAACCTGAAGATTCACTATCTGTGGTTATTTTCTAAAGTTGAGCGTAATCTTGTGGGACAGAGTCCTTAACTAGTGGGGTCTGCTATAACTCTGTAACTAGGTGGTGTCCTCAGAGAATTGGAAAACTACATAGTATGAAAAAAAACCACACATTTTATATCAGAAGTGTTATGAGCAGAGGAAGTTTTATTTCATTTGATACCCAGTGAATGCATTGAGGTGGGGGGGGATATTCAGGAAGAGGACAAGGAAGTATTAAGTGACAGCTATGTAGGATGGATCCAAAGAAACAAATTCTAAGAAACAGGAAGATGGCAAAACACAGACAAGAGGGCTGAAGGTAAGCAGAAGGGAACTTATGAAGTTATCTATGAAACTGTTTCTGTAGGTAGTCCCAAAAAGATTATCCTCTCAGGCCCAGCACAGCAAGAACAGGGTGCCTCACATGGATCAGCAACTTTATGTTCCTAAATGGGTGGGAGCTGCTGCATGCGACAGAGATGGAGGAATTCTCTTGGGGGTTGAAAAGTCTGGAATATTCCAATGAAATATCAGATGTGAACAGCCTACAGCAGCTAGGTTCCCTCCTCTTAAGTCTTATTTCTTCTCCCTTTCCACAGATCTGCACACAGGTTGAGGTTCATTCCTTTCTTGCATCTCCAGTCAGCTGGAACCATGAAGCAAAAGGCAGATGTGTTCCCCTCTCTTCCCGCTGCCCCCTCCCAGTTTTTAGTTGATCTCCACTATCTCCATGGCCTGAATACTGTCACTAAGGAAACAGAATAGGAGAGCTGATATGATGAAATAAAGAAAGAGGTAGCATAGCTCACAGTTCTCATTCCTACCACTGCCTTTCCTGATCCAGAGCCACAGGTGTTCACGAATTATCACTTCACTGTCTCTCCTCTCTGGGCTCCTGAAGTCAACTCTGTCCATATACTCACCAGCCCCATCCACACACAGAAATACTGTGGAGAGATTGGGGGGTGGGGTGGGAGTTCAGAAGGCAGGAGGGAGTAGGGGTATTTCAAGTACCAGCACCTAGTTTCAGCCACCACCTCCCAAGGATGCCATTTTCTGGCCCCGCACCCACCTCCTCCAATAGCAACTGCTGCTTCTCTGTACAAATGCTTCCTGCAGGATGATTCCCCATTTCTTAAGCTCCTGGACAAAGGACAGACCCGACTAAGATGCTTGCAGTTGGTTGAGGGATTGTTTTCTCTACCAACAAATGATATAATTCTAGTCACCTGAGAAATTAAAGCTATCGAAGCATGCAGACACACCTTCTCACCCACCTACCCACCTAAACATCCTGACATTCATCCAACCTGTCTCAATTGCCAGGTGTGTGTCCTTCCTATCCTTTCTCCATGCAAGTAAACTCAATTCTGCCTGCACAAGCAACATTCTGGTCACACAACCCACTATGTACCTTACAAGACCAAGTAGTCAGTTTGACTGCAGTAGCTCTGCAGTTTTGATGGCAGAATCATTATGCTTCTGGGGTTGAGCTATTTGCTAGAAGAACCTGAAGCTCCTGATCTTGGGGAAGACAGAGAGCTAGAAGAAAAAGACTGGATTGGAAGGCAAAGTTTTGAGTCTTAAGCCTGGACCTTGCTCTATAGCAGCACTCAGCCAGGGAGGAATGTTCCATGAGGATCTGGGAGATAAACTGATTTTCAGTATTTTATATAATTTGATGTATTAAAACACAAAGACACACATGAACAGACAGAGGATCTGTTGAAAAATTCAGAAGCAAAACAAACATTCAAATTCTAATTTTCACCACTAGGATGATCATGTTAACATTTGTGGTTTGCAAATGGAGACTAAATTGCTACTTTGCCCTATTTCTATTCACCTTTATATGATAGAGTCAGGTATAGAAAATTTTGTTGGACTATCAGGAAAATTATATATTGGTTAAAGTCAACATAGATTACAGGATACTGTTTCAGTGCAGTGCTGGGTTTCACTTTCTATTGATAGAACTATTTTTCAACTTCACAGGGGTTAATGTTACATTGTAGACATTTTGTTTACTAGATATGTAAATTATTTGTCCAGTGGTACAAATATCATTAAATGTTACAATTTATTGCCCTGTAAAATATTAACCAGATTTATATTTAATTCAGCAATCTTATAATCTTAACATTAATTTCCTATGTAAGAAATATATTTTGTTTATAGCTTTATATTGTGTAAACTTTATACACACATATCTCCTTTAACCATTCTTGATCTTGGCAGTTGTTTATTGTGTTGAAAAAATTCTTTCATCTGTCCATTGTTAACTTACATGAGTCATAATTTTCTTTTTGAAAATTTACAGCATCAAATAATATTTTCACCATATCTAAAAATAATTAAAAATTCAATATTTTCCCCAAGTTTGAATTTCCTCTCCAAACCAATTCTATCTGACTTTTGAAATTATTGTCTGAATGTATAGACTTTTTTATTGCAGCATAATACACATAACATAAAACTTACCATTTTAACCATTTTAAAGTGTACAATTCATTGAAATTAAGTATATTCTCAATCTTGTTCAATCATCATCACTGTCTAGTTCCAGAAATTTGTTGTCACCTAAAAAGGAAATGTCATGATTGTTTGAATATAATTGTGTGCAAAAGTTGCCATCTCCGTACCATCAAGAGACTAATATAAACTTAGCATCCTTGATTTTTCTTTAAAACATTTCATTTGAAAAGATAGTTTTTCTGAAACTGTATCCATTTCCAAATTTTCTAAGTGATTTTATCCCTAAAAATGCTTTTTAACTTAGTTTATTCATTTATATGACTGAATCCTTTCTAGTATGTCTACTTGTAATTTGAGGCACTAGATGTAAGCATATTGATTTTTAAAAATTTCCTCAATCCATGTTTCTGAGAATTTTTAACAGGATATATTTTATTCCAGACTATGGAATATATGAAATTGCTTAATAAGTCATACTGAAGTTGCATAGAAATTGTATTTATGCACATTTAAAAATTGGATCTAATTTCCCATAGAGAACGCCACATTCTTATCTAGTTAACTGAATATAAAATTACCAATGTCATTTAATATCAATAAATCAATCCATATATAATTATTTTAATGGCTGCATGGTATTTCCTCAACACTTTCCTTAGACTAGGATCATAAATGATAATCCTATCCCTGAGTCCATTTACTTTTATTCTTTCTTTCACTCTTTATGTGACATTGAACTAATACCTGTCCTTTGAATTATAAAATGCAGATTTGTTTTACTCAGGTCCCCCAAAATGACTTTCTCCCATCTTTTCAACTGTATCAATCACTGAACTCCTTTACTTAATTCAGGCATATTGGGTACATTCATGCTATTTGAATATGCTTTCCAATCACACTTTCCTTCACAACATCATGGGCCCACTTTCTAAGAATGATTTGTCTCATCCTATCCTTCAGTGACTAATTTTACTGGGTTTCTCTTCTCTGAAGCATTCTTCCAGTAACACAGCCTATGACAAACTCTCGTTTCTTAAGATCCAAGAATGGGATTTTCTAATGAGCATATTTATTACACTATTAATTACCTATGCATATTAGTGTGCACAATGTAGCTGAACTTGGTTTTCAAAGTGAAAAAGGGTCATTTATGCCAATTTTAACATAGAACTTTATTGAAAACACAGACTCAAGTAGAGAACCACATGTTTAAACAACGAATAGCAGGGTAGCTTATACTTGGATGACTCAGTTCATCAGAAGCTCAACACGAAAATATATCACAATCTGGACAGCAAGACAAATATCAACAAATGTGTTTTCAGTTCTAATATTCATTTGGCATCCAAAAATTAATCCAGCTCAAAACAAGAGTTTGACAAGTTAACATCAGCATTAAAAATATAAGTTACAACATAAAGCCAGACTGTGAACACCAAAGCACTATTCAGGGCTCTTTGGGAACATAAGGCTGATCAGCGGCAGGTGGTTAACCATATTAACTTTGTTGTCCCACCTCAGGATCATTTTGATTGTCTATTTGGACTTGTAGCTCCTTAGCTAACTCCTCAAATTCATGGAATGCGGATATAAGCGGTTCAAGACTGAAATCATCATCAATCAAGGACATTGCTCCACTTTTTATAATATTACTGATATTCTGAAACATTTTAATAACAATCTGAATGTTATCATTTGTCTCTTCTATATTAAAGAGACCTACAAATATTGACAGAGCTTTGGCACTGAATAGCTTTTTTGCCACCATAGGATTTTCAGACAAATTTAGTAGCATTTTCAGAACATGAAACTTTGTTCTTGCATTGCCCGTGGTTAATAAGGAGAGAAACCCGGACATATAATTGGCAATCAGCGTGTGATAGTCAGTAGTCATAGTGAGATGTCTAAGCATCCTTATCCCAGTCATCTGTTCAAGGGAATCCACACCATGAGCAAGTGTTTCCTCACACACTTGACATATGAATGTCTCGATCATGTTTAGATTTGGATAAGGTGGAGCCATGTGAATCATGTTTTCCAGGAAACTTGTCCTAACGCGAGAGGAAGGATAATTCAGCAAGGTTTCAATAAGTGAGACAACACCTGAATCCCGAATGAAATCACGGGTAAATTGAGAAGCACTTCTCATACCCATTGCAATTTTAGAGATTTCATGAATGAAAGGATCTCGAATTTTATCCATTAATAAAAGGAGTTCTTCAAACTCTCCAGAACCAATTTTAAGCTCACACTGTATGCAGCTACAGGACCAATTCTCAGGCTCTGCACTGTCCCTGGCCCTAAGATGCTCTCGAATTTCCCGCACAGATCGGTAGGAGGGATCATACTGAAATGGGAACTCAGGTTCAGCCTGATCAGACTGAAGCAAAGATTCCTGCTCTTCCCCTTCTGGGCTAAGTTCCACATTCTTGGGCTTTGCCTCAATCATTTCAGAAGACCCTTCAGGAATTCTAAAGGGGCTTGTGGATGGGAAGCCAATCCCATGACAAGGACCAGGTTTGAATTCAACAGTGACCTCTTCCCAAGTTTGAGGCCTGGATGATGCATTAAGTTCCTCCTCAGCAGAATCTCTGAACCTGGAATTGGCCTTGTACACAGGACTGGGATTTAAGTCAAAGCAGGCCTCATCTCTATCCCAGAACCATGACCCAAATATGGCCTCTTCTTCAGACTCAGGCCTGGTTTCTTCTCTGGCCACAGCCCCCAAACTGGACTTTTCCTCAGCCCAGAACAATGATCCACCAATGGCCCCCTCCTCAGCCCCTGGCTCAGATTCACAGATTGCTGAAGCTCCAGCCTCAAAACTGGCCTCTTTTTCTGCCCAGAACCAGGACCCAATAATGACGTCTTCCTCAAACCTGGGCTCTTGTTTGGCCCTATCGTTGTTTTTAGCATCTTTCTGGGCCCTGGATTTCAAGATGTTATTAGGTTCTTCCTTGTCTCTGCGCCTGAATCTATTATTGGCCTCTTCTCCAGGCAAAAACCAAGACTCTTTATAGAATTCATCTTCAGACTCGGATTCAAAACAATCCTCTCTCTTTGTCCTGAGCTTGGACCTGACATTTGCCTCTTCCCTAACTCTAGGCCGGAACAAGCTATTGGTATTTTCTCCAGCCCAAAAGCAGAATGGGTTGCCAGCCTCATCCTCAGATCCAGACCAGGAATCAATATAGGGTTCTTGCTTAGATCTGGGCCTGGACCTGGGGTTAGTCTGATGTTTAGCTCTGTGCCTGGACCTGGTATTGGCCTCTTCCCTGGGCCATGATCTGATACTGGCCTCTTCTCCAGCCCAAAAAGAAGACACAGTAGAGGTCTCATCTGCTGACCAAAATCCAGACTCATTAGAGGCTTCTTCTCTAGCTCTGGGCCTGGGGTAGCACCAAGACCCCATATTAGTCTCTTCCCCTGGTCCAAACCAGGGCTGGATTCCTGCCTGGCCCTGGTTGCCAGAAAAGGTTTCAGTATCCACACTGACCAGTTCTCTATCTATAGGCAGGCCCTTAGATTTAGTAACTGATCCAGATTCAGTATTGACCAACGGCCAGGTGACAGCATTAGTCTGGCATGCTCCCTCTGCCTGTGACATTGTCTCAGTACCAAACTCAGTCTGGGCCCATGCCTGGGCATCATCTTTAGGCCTTGCCCCAGGGGCTGTCTTGGCCTCAGTTTTAGGACGTGCACCACCTACTGCCCTGGCATCAGTTTTGGGCCTTGCCCCAGTCATTGCCTGAGTCTCAATTTTGGGCCTAGCCCCAGCCATTGACTGTGCCTCAGTCTTGGGTCTTGCCCCAGCCATTGTCTGGGCCTCAGTTTTAGGCCTTGCCCCAGGCTCAGACTTAGTTTCAGTTTTAGGCCTTGCCCCAGTTGTTACCTGGGCCTGGGCTCTAACCTTGGGTCTGACCACCAGAGGGACTTCATTCTCTCGCTCTGTCCCACTAACGACTTCTTCCCCAGCCTTCTTTTCAGACTTGGCCTGGGCACCAGGCTCAATCTCTGCCCCAGTCATGGTAACAGTTACAGAGAAGGCTCGATTAAGGACCTTTAACACTGTCCCAGATTTGACAACAGATCTGTCACAGATTTTTATCTTCACACACTGATCTTTTGATGATCCAGGAGATAAAGTTGGAAATAAGAGTTAGAGAGTCAATTGCCAATCCAGTAGTCAATCAGGCTCCTAACCAACCACAGTCTCAGTCAATTATATAGATATAGTGGAGAAGAGGAACAACCAAGCTGGGGGAGGATGAATGGTTCCTGGGTGGGTGCAGACCTGTTGAGGGTGGTAGTCAGCAGCAACTCCAGCACCACCAGAGCTGCCACTGGAGGTGGATCTAGGGAGAGAGAACGAAATGGGGGATTGAGTCTCATCCAACTGTGCCACCTCATGCAGAGACTTACACAGAGAGACTAGTGCTGATGCTAAATGGGACAGCTCAGGTATAAGAAAATCTCTGTTCCTCTTGCCTGCTGCAAAATAGGTACAGGTAAGGTGGGAAAGTGTGTTGTCCACAGAGAGGCAGAAGAGCCTCCAACCAGATCCTAATCATTCCTGGACCCCGCCAGTAGTGGCTGGTCTCCACTACCCCACCCAAAAGTGAACCCACTCCCATACCAACCTTCACTGATGTGGTGCAATTTCCCCCTCCTTTCTTTGTTCAAGTGGTGTTATGCCCCACAGCCGACTGCAGGGGGTCCTACAGACAAACATACAGGAGAGAATGGAGTCTGAGTGCTTGATAGATAGGCACACGCCCTGGCCCAAAACAAATCTCTCTCTTTCAGTTTAAGGGTTCAATCTGCCCAAAAGTTCCCTGTCTCCTGGTCCCAGCTCTTGGGTCTACAAGGGCCCAACCTACACCTACCTCCACATTCCTAATATCTCTGGCCAGAAGAAACAAAGGCTGCTGTGGCAGTGTGCAAGTCTAGCAGAGAGAAGTAGACAGTCCTGCACCCACTTGGAACAAAGCCCAATGCCACCTGCCATGCTCTTCCTCAGTAGCTGCACCCCCCCCCCCCACGACCCTCTCACCAACCTCCAGAGATTTGAGTCAGTCTCTTCCTCCTCTTTCCTTTCTTGCAGAACTGAACAGCTTTAAAGCAGGTCTATGGACAAACAGATGAAATGATAAGAGTCACGGGAAAAAAACAGCAGCAACTGTGCTTGGTGGACAGACCAACACCAAGGATAGAAGTCTCCATATTATCAGTCTTTCCACATTTAGGGTCCTGCTGGTGGAATACTCTTGTTTTATTTAGGCCCTGTTGCAGGGCTCCAGAGGTAACACCACCTTCTCTTGACGTCATACTCTTCCCATTACTCCCTTCTCCAATTCTGAGGATTCACCACTAGGTGCGCCATATCCCATTGCCCTGCGCAGCATAAAATGGGAGAAGGGCACCGCACATTCTAGAAAGCAGGTGGTGGAGTAAGTGGTACTTGTGACTCCCTCACCACCACCCCAGTCCTCCCACCCAAGGCAAAACCCATCTTTTCAGGACCCCAATTTGGGAGAGTGAGGGAGAAGGTAGGGGGAGTGCCTGGACAGCTTTTAGGAGATGGGGGCATGCTACTGGATGCCTGGCCAGGTCTGGTCAAAACCACCCCACCCCCATTCGGGTCTCCACTGAGTGCCCAGTGCCCACCCACCATCCGCACACACCTCCGGAAATCCAGGCCATTTTCCTTCTCTTTTTCCTCAAGCCTCGCCTCTACTGATGCGCACTGTGGCCTTTCAGAACACGTACCAGACCTACTGCACACACGGGAGACTTTGACATCAAGCAGGAGTCTGTGGGAAGGGACAGCACCTGGGACGCGGGGTCCAACAGGCCCCTTTCCAGATCGGGCAGAGTGGCAAAGGTGACCCACCTCCTGCTATACAGAATTTGTATACCAGCCCCTGTTCCTGTTCCCGCGCACTGCGGCCTCCCGGGTGCCCCCTGCTTCAGCTCCTGAGCCGCCATTTCTCCCTCACAGCCTCCCCCCAGGGCTCTCACCGGGCACAGACACCGTCGAGGGCGGCGCGCGGGCGCTGGGAAAGCGGGCTGGGAAGTGGTTGGCGCAGTTGGCCTCCGGAGGCTCTG
The DNA here is from genome assembly GCF_902686445.1 of Sciurus carolinensis. Classification (NCBI taxonomy): domain Eukaryota; kingdom Metazoa; phylum Chordata; class Mammalia; order Rodentia; family Sciuridae; genus Sciurus; species Sciurus carolinensis. The sequence goes on from NC_062232.1 coordinate 83,995,489, forward strand.
GCCGAGCCTCTCAGGCCACCCCGCCCCCTGCCCCGACCAGCGCGGGTCACTGCAGTTTCCTCGCCAGGGGTCCCCAGGCTCCGCGAACCCCTCTCAGGGCCGGGCTCCGCCACCTCGCCGCCTCCTTGCCTGGCTGCCAGCGTCTGCGGGGAGGGCTGTCAGCCGGCCACAGTGAAAGACCACCCCACGCCCCCTGCACGTCCCCACTTGCCTTCACAGGCTCAGGGCCCAGGACGTCGGGATACCCCTCCTATCCGGTCCTCTGCTCTCCTCTGGCAGCTCCTCACTCAGACTCCCACCGCTCTCCGTGCGCTCGGAATTGCAAAGAGGCGTCCCGCCCCCACGCCTCTGCACCAAACCGGGCAGGGGCTGCGCAGGATGCGGCAAGAACCGCTCGCCGCGAGGGTGTCGGGAAGGGGGCGGAGGGATACGGCGCGAATGGGCTCGACGCCCCCTCCCAGGCCCACCGTAGTTCCGACCCAGAGGTGGGCGGGGCCAGCGCCAGCCGGGGTCTGAGGGGCGGCTTAACACCAGCTGCCTCAGTCGCTCCCCGCGCACCTCAGCGTGCAGACCACCGCCCGTGTCCCGCGCTGCTACCCCGGTGGGACCGGCGGGCGGGCGGGCGGCTGGGGGCTGCGGGGAGCGCGATCGGGAGGTCGGGAAGAGCCGCGCTGGAGGGAGCAGCGGATGGATACCAAGCCGCCCCTCGGTGTGCCTGCACCCCAGACTGCGCAGTGCCTGCCCCCCTCCTTCCACTCCCCCTCCTTCCAGACGCTAATGGGAGGGGGTGTCACGACTGCAGGCTGCGGGGTTGGGGGGGTGGACAGGTGACCTCACTGCAGACCGCCAAGGGGGCTCTGGACTGGCTCTTCCATGTTTTTCCTTCACTGCTTCCTGGAGCCATGAAGGGGAGGAAGGCACTCCTGTTGCTTGGAGAACTGAAGTGGGGGAATCCTTTGAAAGGCCTCACCACTGTGCCCCTTCCAAAGGAAGACTGACCTAGACCCTTAGCCCTAGGAGACCCACTGCTGCTCTGCGCCAACAGTTACCCTTTCTGCCACACTGGCGATATCTCGTTCCCAGGGGCAGTTCACTTGGCCATTGGGTCGTCCCCACAGCTGTCCAAGGCAGGGCTTTGCTCTCCCAGGACCAGCAAGAGGGGTTATACACTCCTCCCCCTGTTGCCCCCTGCAAAGTGTAAGGCACCAGCTAGGACCTGTCCTGGATCCCTGTACGTTCTGTTTGATTTTTTCTCTTGCCAGTCATGTCCAAGCCCTTATGATATTTGGCACTGTAGAAATGTGGGGATTCTAATCAGCTTGAATCTTGCCCATAACCATATCTTTCTCAGGGGAAGGACCCACTGTGCTCCCACTTCCTCAAGACACAAACTGGGCTGTTTCTGAATCCTCTCCTTTTACCCCTACATCCTTCCTTTACTCTGGATCCTGTCTTTTCCCTGCTTGCTGCATGGGACAAACACAGCAATGGGGTTAAGCACATACATGGTGTTGTTACCGCTGTCAAAGTTAAAACAGTTTGAAATGCCTCTTTGTGTTTGACAGAATGATGGCCCTGGAAGGATGCCTACACTTTATTCTCCAGAATATATAAACATATCGTTACCTGGAGAAGGAGATTTAAGGTTGCAGATGGAATTAAAATTTATAAAATTATGCTGGATTTTCCTGGCAAAAGTAGTCCAATGGCTTTTTTACATGGGGCAGGGTGAAGCAGAAGAGTCAAATATCCAAGGGAAGCAGCATGATAAAGACTAGACAAGACACTGTTGGCTTGCAATCTGGAAGGCAGCCAGGAGCCTAGGAATGCAGGCTCTCTCCAGAAGCTAGGAAAGAAAAGCAGATTCTCCCCTCGAAACTGCAGAAGGAAATCAGCTTTGCCTACCGCTTGGTTTTGGTGTAATGAGACTTTATTTGGATTTTCAAACACCAAGACCGTAGGATAATAAATTTGTTATCCGAAGTTACCACAGTCGTAATACAGTTGCCTCTCCATATGTATGGTTTCCGCGTCTGTGGATTTAACCAAACCTGAATGGAAAGTGTTTGAAAAAAATGCATCTGTACTGAACCCATACTAACATTTTTTCTTGTCACCATACCCCAAAGACGACAGCATAACATATTTTATAGTACTTACATTGCTTTAGGTATTCTCAAAAATCTAGACAAATTTTAAATTATACAGGATGTTGTGCATAAATTATAGGCAAATATTGTGTTTTTAAAAATAAGAAATTTTAGCATCTGCAGAATTTTCTATCTGTAGTGGTACTAGAACCAATCTCCCAAGGACGCCAAAGGACAACTGTCATTTGTTATAGCAGTAGTTGGAACCAAATACTTTCATCATCAGGATTGGATATGTCACCTCTTTTTTTTTTTTTTAATGTTTCCATCTCTGGGTCGATGTATTTGGGAATCATGTTTCATCACTATCACCATCCATTCCACCAATACCCTTCTGTCCTTTTCTTGAAATAATTTTGTAATGGTCCTTGAGGTTTACCTTGTGGAATGCCCATTTTTTGTTGAAAACTACTCGTATTTCCATAGATGAAAAGGGAACCCCATTTTCAACATGAATCTATATACTTCCATATCAACTTTTGTTATCAGATGTTTAACTCTTCAATAGATAATATGAAGAAAATAACTGAGAATGACTGAGAAAATAACTGAGAATACCATATCTGGAGATGAATGGATATGCCTACCAGAGGAAGACATCTTTAACTGTGCTGTTTACATGTTCTTAATTGAATGATTTTTTTTCCCTTCCTTCCACATTATAGTCTTTTACATGAATACCAGACTTGGATGATGGGAGTTTGAGCTCTGATAGTATCTGTGAATCTTTTGCCTTCCCTTAACTATTCCTCCTTTTAGAGTCACTGGGGCCTTTCATTTATTCATGAATAGCATATTGTGCATCTACTTTGCCCTAGATAGTGGGATATAGTAGAAACCAAACAATAAAAAAACCTCGTTATCATAGAGCTTAAATTCCCTTGTGGTATCTTTCTTATTTAATTCCCTATCCTATGAGTTTATACACATTTGAAAACTATACCAGCACAAGCTTCTCTGATAATTGTGGTAGTGCTAGTATCTTGATATCATGATATTTAATTACATAGGATTGATTCTACCAAAAGCTGACAGCTTTTACTCTCAGATTGAAATATCTGTTGGACAATTTGTTGTCAATTCATTTAGAAAACAGGGACTATGTCTGATAAATATTTAATGAACTGATAAAGGCCCTATTGTAAGTTCTTTATGTGTAGTGGTTAATGGAGAATCTAGAAAGTATGGATTAGTATCAGAATGGATTATTACTACCTCTCTGTAACACATAAGACAGCTTAGATAATTAAATGTCAACTTTAAAGTCAGAGAACAAATAAAAGAGTGAAGTAGGATGCTGATTTACATCTGTCTGATTGCTAAGCACTATTTACATCCTCCTGAAATAGATTCCAGTCTAACAGATTGCACCAGCCATCCTTTCACTCCCCAGTGCCTGTACTAGCACCCACGTAACCCTGACTTGCCCCTGAAAACTAATTTTTCAGAAATATAGCCCTTAAGCTTTAAGCTCTGGCAGAGGCAGATATGCTGAGTCATCATACCTAACACTCTGGCCCCAACACCACTCTGGCTCACACATGTCTGTTTGTGAACTTGAACACTAGCATATCCCTTGCCCATGCAGCTTCCATGATCTTGTCCAATTCAATTATCATGAATGTGGAACTTCTTTCACCTATTTAGCTTAACTTGAATTTCCAGTGTTGCTTTAATTTGCTTTTCATTAATGACATATGATGTTGAGCATCTATTAAATATGCTCATTTGTCATTTGTAAATCTTTTTTGGCCAGGTATCTGTTCAGATCATTTTTCCATTTTAATTTATTTTTTTTAAATTAGAGCTTTATAGTTATACATAGTAGTTGGGTTCAACCTGGCAAACTCATACAAGCATGGACATTTATTAAAATTCATGATTCCACCATCTGCCCATTTTTAAATTGGTTTGTTTTCTTATTGTTGTATTCTAAGAGGGGTTTTTTTTGTATGTTTGAGATGTCAGTCTTTCATCAGATGTCTGTTTTCTAACTATTTTATCTGTCTCTGTTGTTTCACTCTTTTAACAGAGTATTTTGCAAAGCAGATTCATCTTTAATGAAACCCAACTTACCAATTTTTCCTTCATCTATCTTACTTTTGGTGTTGTATCAAAAAGTCTTCACCGAACCTCGTTAACTAGATATTATTCTGTGTTTTATTCTTGAGTTTCATAGTTTTGCCTCCTAACACTTAGGTCTATTATACATTTTGAGTTAATATATGTGAAAGGGTAAAGGTCTGTGTCTAAATTCATTTCTGTTTTTTCATTGGATATCCAATTGTTCAGCACCATTCGTTAAATACAATATCCTTTCTCCATCAAATTGTGTTGTTTTTTTTTTTTTTTTTTTGGTCAAAGATCAGTTAGCTATATTTTTCTGGGTCTATTTCTGGGCTGTCTCTGTTGTACTGAATGTCTGTACTTGACCAATACCAAACTCTCTTAATCCCTATAGCTTTATGGTATTTTTTGAAGTTGTGTACTGTTAGTCCTCTGATTGTTTTTCTTTAATACATGTTGGCCATTATGGATGGGTCTTTTGCCTCTCCATGTAAATTTTATAATTTATTTGCTAGTATCCACAAAATAACTTGCAGGAAGTTTTATTGGAAGCTGGGCATGGTGGTGCATGCCTGTAATCCCAGAGCCTTGGGAGACTGAAGCAGGAGGATTGCATGTTTGATGCCAGCCTCAGTAATTTAGTGAGAGACTGTTTCAAAATTTTAAAATGACAAAAGTGGACTGGGGATGTAGCTTAAGTGCCCTGGGCTCAATCCCCAGTACCACCCACCTCCCACCCCCACCCAAACGTTTGAAAGAACTGATTCCTTTACAATATAGTGTTACTATCCAGGAACATGAAATATCTATTCCTTTATTTAGATTTTTGATTCATTACATCATTTTTTAGTTTTCCTCAAATAGATCTTGTAGACATTTTATTAGATTTTACCTAAGTATTTCACCTTTTGGTGCTAATATAAGTAAGTATTGTATTTTAAATTTCAAATTCCAATTTTCTCATTTCTGATATATAAGAAAAAGACCAACTTTTGCATCTTAACTTATCCTGTGATATTTCTAGAAATATGCATTCATTACAAAACTTTCACTATAGATTCTCTGAGATTTTTTTCCTTTTACATAATCAAAACCAGGAAATTTTTTCTTTATCCAAATGATACAATGTGTTATTGATATGGCATTGTTATCTAACTTATAAATTGTTTACATTAATGTCAACTGTCCCCCCCAATCCATTATGGTCATTTTTTTCCATGGTTGAGTTTCAAAGCCAGGTATACATATTTGGATTTGGTGTTTCTTTCTCTTTAGTTTAATTTGTAACAATTTTTCAGCCTTTCTTGGCTGATTTACTCACCCCCCATTCTAATATTTCCTGTATCCTATACTCCCAACCAAGAAAAAAAATCTTTGTTTTTTTCCAAAGGCTTTATGACTTAATGGTTATCAGATCTCTCACAATTTTTTTGTTTATGGTGTAAGAAGGAGTCAAAGTTTATTTTCTTCCATATGTATATCTTGTAATCCAAATTGTAAGCATCATGTTTTGAAAAGACTTTGCCCATTGGATTGATTTGGTTCCTTTGGAGAAAAATCTAATGATTTTCTAAGTGTGGGCTGATTTATTGATCTATTTGTTGACCCTCATGCCCATATCAAACATTCTTAATTACTGTAGCTTCTTGGTAACTATTGGATTCAGGTAAATATGTCCTTTGACAGTATTCTTCTTTTTCAACATTGACTCAGGAATCTCTCTTCTTTTCCTAGTTTCCTTTCCTTACTTCCTTCTTTCCTTCCTCCTCCCCACTCCTTCTGTGTTTCTTGTGCTGGGGAACAAACCAAAGTCCTTGAGCATACTAGGCAAGAATGCTACCACTGAGCTATACCACAAACCTTTCCATAGCTTTTGCCCCCATCATGGATGGTTGTCAAAATATGTCAAAAATTTGCAACTATTAAAATGATCATATAAATTTTTTTCATTCTGCTAATATAATGAATTACCTTTCAAGTATTAAGCAAACTTTGTAATTCAGGGATAAAGCCCAATGATCATGATCTTTTTATTTATCTTTATTATATATTTTAGATTCACATGTTTAATAGCTATTTGATGGCTATAGTGGTCATGGGTGTCATTAACACAAATACACAATATGTTTATCATCATAGAAAGCTCTGATGAACCGCATATCCCTACAGTGATCCATTTTTAAAACACAAAGTTGACCCACATTACCACACATGTAAAACCATTCATGAGTCATCTATAGCTATAGAACACATGAATTCTTGTCTTGCTTTAGTATGCTTCTATTTTTTTCTTTTTTGTGGTGCTGGGGATTGAACCCAGGGCCTTGTGCTTGTGAGACCAGTACTCTACCAACTGAGGTATATCCCCAGCCTTTAGTATGCGTCTTAATCTCATTTTCTTAATATGTTCCCTTATCTCTTATTTTATCTTGTGAATTTAGGGCTTTGTTACTCACACTATCACTGAGCTACATTCCCATCCTTGAAGTGTTTTGAATACTTATGGTTTTACTGTGCTCTTTCATGTTACTCCTTTCTAGAATGCTACACCACTTCTCTCCACAACTCACTTTCAGTATTTTGTTCTAGTAATTTCTGGTTGTCACTCAGTCTTCTTTTCCATTGGGAAAAGTCTTTCTTCAAGACTTTTAGCCAAAATATTGTCATCAAAAAATGCACACTCCAGTTTTCTAAACACAAAGATTATTTAGCAAGTGTAGTTTAACAATACAGAGTGTTCCTGAGTTTTAGGCACACATAAAAGGCTTTAGCAAATTATACTTCTGGATCTAGGGAAGGTGATTCAAGAACAATGCCTTAGAATTTGTCTCTCCTCAAAGGAGTTGTGCTCAGCTGCTTGGAGATTAGACTGTTGAGAAAGACCTGCTATCTTCTCAATTTATAACCAGTGGGCTTCAGTTTCACAGCAAGAGGTTCAACAATCTTTGGGGGTCTTTGATATTTTTCTTGTAGGACATAGAAGTTCACTGGAAGCAAATGAAGGAAATTAGGGGAGATTTTTTATATAGATGATAATGTAAATTGGGAACAGATGGTTTTCTTTATTTCTTCTCAATCTGTGTACCTTTTCCTTAATTTACCTTTCTCACTGAATTAGCTAGGATATTCAGTTTGATAATGAATATAAGTGATGAGAGGGAACATCCTTGCATTATTCCTAATCTAAGAAGGGAAGCATCTATTTTCTCACCCTTATGATGCTGGCTATATGATTTTTGGAGTTTTAAAAAATTTAATGAGTTGCTTCTGTCTCAGCTTGGGCTGCTATAACAAAATACTATAGACTAAGTGTGTTACAGCTTAAGTGTGAAGTGTCCTCCAAAAGCTCCTGTGTTAGGCAATGCAAAAGTGTTCAGAGGGAAAATGATTAGATTGTGAGAGAGGTGTAACCTAATTATTGGATTAATCCCCTGATATGAATTCACTGGGTGATAACTGTAGGCAGGTAGGTTGTGACTAGAGAAAGTAAATCAAGGGGGCATATATTTTGGGTTTATATTTTGCCCCTAGTAAGTGCAGCTATCTCTGCTTCCTCATTGCCATGTCCTGAGTTGCCTTCCTCTGTCATAGTCTTGGGCCCAGAGATATGGAGTTGAACAACCACAGACTGAACCTCCTTAAACTATAAGTCAGAATAAAGTTTTCCTCCTCTTATGTTGTTTTTGTCAGGCCTTTTGGTCATGGTGATGCGAAGCTGATTAAAACAGTAGCTTAAACAACATTTATTTATTTATCACAGTTATGGAGCCTGAAAAGTCCAAGATCAAGGTGCTAGAAGATTTGGTTGCAGGTGAGGTCCTGCTTCATGGTTTATATACAAGCCCCTCCTCACTGTGCTCTTTCCTCAGCATGTGCATGTAGGAAGAGGGAGAAAGCTCGATCTCACTAGTATTTCTTCTTATAAGGGCATTGATTTCATCATGGAGTGTTCCATCCACATGATCTAATTTGAAACTATTTTCTTGTGAAAGGCTTCACTTCCAAATATCATTACATTGGGACTTAGGGCTTCAACATGTGAATTTTTGGTAGGATACACACATTCAGACAATAACACTCTATTTCTAGTTTTCTGAGAGGTTCTATTTATATATTTATTTTAAAATTATGAATAGGTGTTGAAATTTGCCAAATGTTTTTTCTGCTCTTTTGATTGGATTACATCATTTTTCTTCTTTCATGTTTTGATATGATAGATGATATTGCTTGATTGTTGAATGTTAAACCAGTCTTGCATATTTGGAATGAATTCTACTAGGTTGTGCTGTATGGTAATTTTTATACATTGATTTGATTGGCCAAAAACATGTTGTTAAATTTTACATCTATTTGTGTAGGGGATATTGGTCTGTGGTTTTCCTACTTGATATGTTTTTGTCTGGTTTTAGTATTAGGGTAATGCTGGTATCATAGGATTTCTTGGGAAGTATTGACTTGGTTTCTAGTTTCTGTGAGAGATTGTATGGAATTTGTATAATTTCTTCGTTGAATATCTGAAAAATTCACCAGTGAACACATATGTGCCTGGTGCTTTCCCTTTTGGAGGCTAGTAAGCATGGATTCAGTTTCTTTTATTAAGCATCATTTCAATATCATTAATAGTTTTGGTGAAAGAATTATATAGATTTTGTTTCTACTTGTGTGAGTTTTGGTAGGTTGGGTCTTTTAAGAAATATTTCCATTTCACTTATTTTATCATAGTTGACAAAATTATTAATAATATTCTTCAATTGTTTTTAATTGTTCATAGGAAAGTAGTAATGGCCCTTCTTTCATTTCTGATATGAGAAATTTCTGTCTTTTCTCTTTTTTCTTAGACTTATTAGAAGCTTAGAATTTGCATTAATCTTAATAAATAATCAAGCTTTTGCTTTCACTGAATTTCTCTATTGATCTCCTATTTTTTATATCATTAAATTCTGCCCTAATTTTTGTTATTTCTTTTCTTTTTTACTTTTGATTTAAATTGCTCTTCTTTGCCTAGTTTCTGAAGTAGAATGTTAGATTACTGATTTTAGATAATCGTTCTAATATATTCATTAAATACCATAAATTTCTTTTTAAGCACTGTTTGCTGCATCTGACAAATTTAATAAATTGTATTTTAATATTTTTTCAGAATATTTAAAAATTTATCTTGAGAAAAGTACTTTATGAGTATTTCCAATTCCTCCTTCCCATCCCTTATAACATTGCTAACATTGATTTCACTTATAATCATCACATATATTTTTCTAATATTATTTTGGATAAATTGTTATGTGTTAAATCAATTAAGAATAAAAATACAGGGCTGGGGAGACATCTCAGTTGGTAAAGTGCTTGCCTTACAAGCACAGGGCCCTGGGTTCGATCCCCAGTACCACAAAAAAAAAAAAAAAAGTAAAAAATACAAGATTCTATGCTACCTTCATTTATTCCTTCACTAACATTCTTCCATTCATTATGTAGATCTAAGTTTCCAATATATAATATTTTTGCTCTCTGAAGAATGTTATTAACATCTCCCAAAGGGTAGGACTACTGGGGACAAATTCTCTCCAATTTTATTTATCTGAGAATATATATATTTGTTCTTTGCTTTGGGAGAATAATTTCATTGTATAAAGAATTCTGTGTTGGTGCTGTTTTCTTCATTGCCTTAAATGTTACACTCCACTTTCTTCTTGCTTCATAGTTCTGAAGATGAATTTCAAAGTAATTCTTATCCCTCCTCCTATGTAGGTAATGTGGTTGTTTTCTGTGATTTCTTTCAATTTTTCTGCCTTTGATTTTTTGCAATCTGAATATAAAATACCTAGGTGTAAATTTTCTGATTTTTATCCTGCATTTTATTTCTGCATTTTTAATCTCTGCATTTCTTAGATCTGTAGTGTAGCTGTGCTATTAATTTTGGAAAATACTCGGTCAATTATTATTATTATTATAGTATTTCCTATGTTATGTTCTTTTTGTTATTCTTGTTATGTGTATGTTACACCTTTTGGAATTTCCCTGTAGTTGCAGCTTCCTCCTTGTTTTACTACTTTGCAATCTGTTTTGGAACTGTCTATTGATTTTCTGGTAAAACTTTCTCATTCTTTATGCAGCATATCCAATCTATTGAGGAGCCCACCAAAGGCATTCTTTAGTTCTGTTGCAGTAGTTAAAAAAATAAAACTTCTTAGCAGTTCCTTTTGATTCTTTCATTGAGTTCCCCAAATCTGTTTACATTACTCCTCTGCTCTTGCATATTGTTCACTGTTCCGTTCCAACTATGTTAATCATAGTTGTTTTAAATTTCCAGTCAGATAATTCCAAAGTCTTTATCACATATGAATCTACTTCAGACTCTTGCTCTATTTCTTGATACTGTTTTAATTTCTCTTGGTTTACCTTTTTTGTTGTTGTTATTGCTGTTGAAAGACCAGCATGATGAACAATAAAAGAAACTGAGGTAAATAGTCCTTTAGTCTTAATAGTAGTTAGGCTGTGTTTATTTTATGCTGTAGCAAAATTTTCTTCCAACGTCTTTGTCTGTGCTTCTGTGGGTTTCCCCAGACTTCTTAAATAAAGTCCGATGTTTGTAGGTTTGTAGTTTTTTCAGATATAGTATCCTGGTATGATACAGGGAAATTATTGATGGGTAGAAAGGTGTAGGGAAAAGGGGAGACATTCTGTGTTTCTATTATTAGGGTTTGGTGTTTTAGTAAGCTTTTTCCCCTGGTTTGTGACCTTCACAAATACTTCTCAGTTGTTTTTTAGGTGAGACAGGAAGTTTAGAGGTGGCTATAACTGGTTATTTAACTCTGGTCTATGACCTCACAAGTATTTCTTACCCTTTTTCCTCCCAGAGTGAGTCAGGAATGCTGGATAAGATTGGAATTGAAGAAATGTCATGCACCAGGTGGAATAAGGTTTTGGTAGTCTGTCTCTTACAAGCAGCAAGATGTTATGAAGGATGCTCTGGGTGTACTTAAAATGTTTACAGTTCTTCTCGCTCTGTCAGATCCACAAGAGAATATTTCTTGGCACTTCACCATGAGAACTGAGTGGGTTTCCTAAAGGTCAAAAGTCCTTGTAAGATTATGACTTTCACAATTTCTCTCCTGCTGTTCCCTCCTCAGTCTCAAGTGATTTATCAAAATTTAGGGCTACAGTAGACGCTGTTCCAGGTAAGCAGTTTTGAACTTTGACTCTGAATTTAACCATTTATCCAGATTTTATGGTAATGGTTTGTTCTATGACCTCAGTTCTCTAATGTGTCCAAGAAGTTATTTATTTTTGGTTTCTTTAGCTTTTATTTATTGTTAGTTTGAGAGTGTTCACTTCCATGCTCTTTATATATTGCAGATGAAACTAAAGCTTCTGACTTTAAATCTATACTACTTGAATATGTCTTGATAACAATTTTTCTCAAGTCTTTGAAGACCCCATTAAGTATTCTATTTCAAAGTTCAAGTACTTGAATTGATCACTGGATAAGCGTTAGTTGCCATAATAAAGAAAGTGACAGAAGGGGTAATTTTTATTTTTACACCTGAGAGTTATGTAAAAGGGATTATTTGAACTAGGAATTCTACTTTTAGTTTTCTCTAAGGAAATAGCTAAGGATGTGAAAATCAATTTAACTACAAGGATAGTAACATTCTGCTATTCTTTTACTTAGGGGCTGAGCTTAGAGAAGAAAACAACACAAAGATTATGCATATAATCAGAGTGTAAATGGAAATAGAGAAGTAGAGACATGACCCAGAGGCAGCATACACAAATACCCACACAACCCACAGATTTTCAAGGTCTACTCTCAATATCCTGGAATGTAACACAAGTGAAAGAGGAAAAAACTCTACTTGGGCTGTAACAAATAAAAATACACATGTGAAATGTACCGATTAGTACCAGAAATTTCCTACAGGGATGTTCATTGCAGAGTAGTTTATGATAGGAAAAAATATATATGACCTAAATATATGGGTATAGGGGCTATGTTAACTTATGACAAACTCATGAGATGGAATAAATATGTTAATTAGCTGAATTTAGATATTCCACAATGTATTCATATATCAAAACATAATGTACACTGTAAATATATACAATTGTTATTTATAAATTAAAAAAGGAATGTAATGTAAAAATTTGAAGTGTCCATTTCAGAAACATCTTTTCAGAAGTGGGAATTATCCAACTAAGATTATTGTCAATGTGATGTATAAAAAATGCAATACTAGGGCTGGGGAGAGCTCAGTTGGTAGAGTGCTTACCTTGCGTGCACAAGGCCCTGGGTTCGATCCCCAGCACCACAAAATAAATGCAATACTGTTATTTTAATATGTTGCACCATTTTGAGTGTGCTTACAAGTCTGTATATGCTACATTGGGTTGCAGTAAAAAAAAAAAGATCCCCAAAATATCAGTAACTTAAAATAACAAAAATATATTTCGTGTCTATACTACATGTCTAACACATATCCATTGAGAGCTTTGCTCACTAGAACTAAAATGATGGAACAGTTACTATCTGGAACATTGCTGGTTACCATGTATAAGAAAAACAGATCATGAGAAATCTTAGTGTCTGTTAAATATTTTCTCCAAGAACAGACAAAATCTTTCTGCTTCATTTCATTGACTGAAAAAATTACATGGATGTGGCTGTGTTCAAAAGGTGTGTGGAAGTGCAAACCTACATATCTAGAAATTGGACAGCAGAAAATCTTGGTAAACAACACAAATAACTAAGAAAAGTCACAGATCTTTTCACTGAGTCCTGCAAACCTGTTTCATTACCTGTGAACTGTTTACTAACTCAGCTTTCTCCTGGGTTATTTACACCTTTGATTTAAACTATTTGTAAATTCAGAAAAATAGCCCATAGATTGCCTTGTTATGAGTGTGTCCAGTATTTGCCATTTTTACTTATTATGTTTTAAAACAGCTTTAATAAAACATGATTCACAATCTGAAGTGTACGCTTTGGTGGCTTGTCATATATTCACAGAGTTGTGCATTTAACACTAAAATCAATTTTGGAACTTTTTCATTAGCCTAAAATTCTCCATATTCCTTAGCTGTCAGACTACACTGCCCCCACTTCCAAACCAGAGTCAAAAGCTAATATATTTTCCTATGTCTGTATGAATTGGCCTTTTGTTGACATTTCATATATGTGGAATCATACACTTAGTAGTTGTGATTTTTAATATATTTTCCTATGTCTGTATGAATTGGCCTTTTGTTGACATTTCATATATGTGGAATCATACACTTAGTAGTTGTGATTTTTATTTTTTTTTCCTAATTTGGTCTTAAGGTCTCTTTCTGGAGGCTGGCTATAAATTCTATCTCTGCCCTGACAAGGCTCAGGTAGGTATGGTAGTTATGAATGTTTATAGTGTGCCTTTGATGTAATAATTCTTTATCCTAGCATAAAGCATAATGTGACCAGATGTCCCTCTTACAAGAAACTTGTTTACACTAGCAGATGCCCTATGACTTCTGTCTGACCTGTATATAGTTTATTCTTACCAACATAGCCACTTTTAAGGTCAATCTTGGGAGAGTTACATTTGGGTACATTGGTAAGGTGAGATACAAAGAAGGTAGCACAACAAAAAACATGAAACAAAAGAAGCATTTTTTAATTAGATCCACAAAAGTGAGGTGCCTAAGAGGGTCATTGGGAAGTCCAGTGACAACAGGATGCTCAATCAAAGTGGGAAGTGAGAAACAGATGGACTTGTGGGCTCTCATATTGGGATCAAGGGCAATAACCCAAATAGGTTTGCCCTGGGGAGTTCAAACTGGTGAGTTTAAATTTAAAGTAAGCATAAATTTAAGGAAGTCATGCCTTGATTAAAGGGTAATCACTGTGGCATATCTTCAAAGTTTTTGTGGGTGTGAAGGTCAGTGTGGCAAGTCAAGAAGGTCATATCTGTCTTACAGGCTGGTGACTACCAGAATGCAGTTGTATAAGAATGATATCTGGTCAACTATATTGAAGAAATGGACAAAAACAGAATACTTGGTGACTAAGGCCTTGCTTCTGATATGCGGAAGTTGACCCTATATCTAAAATGGATGCTAGGTCAAGATAAAATTACAGAAAATTACTACATCATTTGTGACTTTCCTCTTTCACTTAACAAAATGTTGATCCATGATATAACATTTATCAGTACTTTATTGCTTTGGATTCCTGAAAAGTTGTCCATTGTATGAATATTATACATTTCATTCATTCATTTATCAGTTGATGGACACTTGGATTGCTTTTCCTTATTGTCTGTTATGAATAATGCCTACTGTGAACATGTGTGTACAACATTTTGTGTAGACATCATATGTCTCCATTTCTCTTGAAATGCCTAGGAGTGTAATTGCTGGGACATATGGTCACCCTTTGAAGAACTGCCAGACTAGTTTCCAAAACAACAGCACGATTTTACATTCCCACCAGCAGTATAAGGATTTCAATATTTCCATATCCTTGCCAACATTTTTTATTATGTGTCTTTGTATTATAGATATCCTAGTGGGTATGAAGAGGTATCTAATTGTGGGTTTGATTTGCATTTCCTTGTTAGTTGATTATGTTGAGCATTTTTAGGTGTCCTTATTCAAAATTTTTTACATGTTCATTGGAGAAGTATCTATTCATATCTTTAAACCAATTTACTATATGGGTTGTCCTTTTATTACTGAGTTATCCTTTTAAGTTGAAACAGTTTTATACATTTTAATTCCAAATATATGATTTGCAAAAAATTATTGCATTCTCTAAGCTGACTTTTCACTTACTTAAATCCTTTGAAGCACAGTTTTTAATTTTGAGCATGTTGAGTTTGCCTATTTTTACCTTTGTTGCTGTGCTTTGGTATCAAATGTAAGGAACTATTGCCTAGTCCAAGATCAAGAAGATTTATACCTGTGTTTTCTTGTACAAGTTTTATAGATTAGCTCCTACCTTTAGGTCTTGATTGATCAATTCCAAGGGATTTTTTTTGTAGAAACTGAGGAATAAATTTTACCAAAAATGTGTAATGGGAGACATACACTTTCATATGAGAGAAAACATTTTTGCTGTTTATTCCTTGCACATCAAACCTAGGGCTTTGCTCATGCTAGGCAAGCACTGTCACTGAGCTACATACCAGCACTTTTTAAAAGAAACTGTCTTTATTTTGAGACAGTGTCTCACTAAGTTGCTGTAATGGCTAATTTCAATTGTCAACTTGATTGGATTAAGAGATGCCAGTGATTAAGAGGCTTCCGGGCGTGTCAATGAGGGCCTGTCTAGGAATGTTTGGAAAGTGGGATTGTGAACTGAAGTGGAGACCCTCCCTAAGCATGGGCAGCACTACCCAATAGGATGGTTGCTTGAATGGAATGAAAGTTGGAAGAACAAGGAAGCGGATGCAGATGCAAGCTCAACTCTTCTTGAATGGGTTGATTGCTGCTTCGATTGTCTGAGGACATTGGGCTCTCACTTCTTCACTCTTCCAAAACGGACTCTGCCAGTGATTCTCCAGGTAGTTTCCAGAAGCCTTGGTCTTGGACTAGGATAGCACTGTTGATCCTTCTTGTTCTGGAGCTTCTGCCTTTTGGACTGCGTAGCTACTGGTTCTTCCAGGTCTCTAGTCTGTGGACAGCCATTGTGGACTATCCAGCTTCTGGTCGTGTAAGCCAATCTAATAAATTCCCTTTTAATAATCATACTTCCTGTTGATTCTGCTCCTCTATAGAACCCTGACTAATACAGTTGCCCAGACTGTAATCATCTTCCCTTGGCCTCTTGAGTAGCTTGGATTACAAGTATGTAATCCCATGCCTGGGATTGAGTTAGTTTTTATATGTGGTGTGAGATAGGGAGTCAACTTAATTCTTTCACATGTGCCTAACCAATTGTCCCAACACTATTTGTTGAAAAGATAATTCTTACTCCATCGTATGGCTCTTGTTGCCTCACCAAAATTCAATATGTGTGAGTATTTACTTCTGGACCCTTGACTCTATTCCGTTCATATTTATGTCTCCCCTAAATCAGTACCATAGAGTCTGGATTACAGTGAAATTGGATAATATGAGTCTTCCAATTGGACTTTTTTATTTGGATATTGTGAATCTCTTGCATTTCCACGTAAATTTTAAGAGCACTTTGCAAATTTCTGCAAAAAGGCAGCAGAAATTTGGTAAGAATTGTATTAGATCTGTAGATAAAAGTAATTTTGCAGGTATTGATATCTTAATATAAGTCTTACAATCCATGAACACAGGATCTTTCCAGTTATTTAAGTGTTCTTAAATATCTTTCAACAAAGTTTTGTAGTTTTTGGTGTACAAATATTACACTTTCTAGGTAAAACTTATTCCTCAGTTTTTAGAACTCTTTTCATTGCTATTGTAGTTGCTTCAAAGTTTTCATTATTGACTTGATCATTACCACTAGAGGAATAAAACTGACTTTGGTATATTAATATTTTGTATAACTTTACTGAACTTAATTAGTTTAAATAGCTTTTAGTGGATATCTTAAGATTTTTAAAAATAAGATTAATTCACCTGCAGATGTGTTTGGCACTATAAATCATGTTAACACTATTAATCAACTATCAAATCTTTAAATGTTCCATTGATTTCTATCTAACCAAGTATAACATTTTCTACCTTAAATAATATAAATAAGAATGAATATCTAATACTTAGTACTTTTGAATTCAAATGTGTATTTACATTCACCAAGTTCATGTAAACTTATTGTGGTGGAATATATGTTAGAGTATTTTTTTTTTCTTTGAACAGATCACCACTTGACCAATGGCATTTTAAAAACCTGTGGTGATATTACACATCAACATAATTGTATCATTTTAACTATTTGTAAATGTAGAATTTGAGAAAAAGGAAATTTGAATACATCCACAGTATTGTAGAACCATCACCATTATTTATATTCAAAACTTTTAATTACTCTGAACAAAACCTCTATACCCATTAAACAATAACTTCCTTGTACCTCATCTCCCAGGCCCTGGGTAACCATTATTCTACTTTATGTCTCTATAAATTCACTTAATCTAGGTACCTCATATAAGTAGAATTATATTTGTTCTTCTGTGTCTGCCTAATTTCTCTAAGATTAATGTCTTTGAGATCAATTTATGTTGTAGCATAAATCAAAATTTTATTTAACTTATGGCTAAATAATATTACATTGTACATATACACTACATTTTGTTCATCCATTCATCCAATAACGGACCACCTTTTGGCTATTGTGAATAATGATGCTATGAATACTAGTGTAAAAATATCTGTTCGAGTTCCTGCTTTTAATTCCTTTGGAGTGGCATTTATGGGTCCATGGTAGCTCTATGTTTAAAATTATGAGAAGCTGGTGGGCGGTTCAGCTGCTTTGGACGCTGTTGTTTGGTGTGTGGGCCTCTTGAGGGGCGTTCTCTGGAGGGCCGCTAGTGCAGGCCGCAGTGACAGGGCCGCTCGCCCCTGCGCACCCCGCCTCTTCCTCGGTGCAGCGTCTGCTCGTGCCCTCCGCGTCCTGCAGGCCCAACATGGCGCAGGAGGTGTCGGAGTACCTGAGCCAGAACCCGCGGGTGGCCGCCTGGGTGGAGGCGCTGCGCTGCGAGGGCGAGACTGACAAACACTGGCGCCACCGCCGGGAGTTTTTGCTCCGCAACGCCGGGGGCCTGGCCCCCGCGGGTGGCGCTGCCTCAGCTAACACGGACGAAGCTGCGGACGCCGAGAGCGGAACCCGCAATCGGCAGCTGCAGCAGCTCATCTCCTTTTCCATGGCCTGGGCAAACCACGTCTTCCTTGGGTGCCGGTACCCTCAAAAAGTTATGGATAAAATTCTTAGTATGGCTGAAGGCATCAAAGTGACAGATGCTCCAATCCATACAACAAGAGACGAACTGGTTGCCAAGAAGGGGTAGAAGAGTTATCCAAAAAACGAATCATAGAAGGAAAAAACAACTCTGCAGTTGAGCGAGATCTTGCAAAAATTTCTGCCAAAACAGAACGTACATCAGCTCAGCCAGAAAACAGTTCTACATGTTCGGGGTCATCCACCAAATCAGAGAGTAGTGGGAACTCCACTCGCAGCGCTGGCATCTCTGGTCAGAATAGCTCTACAAGTGAGGGAGATCGATCTGTTTCCAGCCAAAGCAGCAGCATCATTTCTTCTCAGGTAACAACAGCAGGATCTGGAAAAGCTTCTGAATCAGAAGCTCCAGATAAGCATGGTTCTGCATCATTTGTTTCTTCGTTTTTGAAATCCAGTGTGAATAGCCACGTGACCCAGTTCACTGATTCCAGACAACAAAGTGGCTCACCTAAAAAGAGTGGTTTGGAAGGTTCTTCAGTCTCTGTTTCTCAGAGCAGCTCAGAGATTGAGGTGCCCTTGTTGGGTTCTTCTGGAAGCTCAGAAGTAGAGTTGCCATTATTGTCTTCTAAACCTAGTTCAGAGACAGCTTCAAGTGGGTTAACTTCCAAAACTAGTTCAGAGGCAAGTGTTTCATCATCAGTTTCTAAAAACAGTTCCTCATCAGGCACATC
The DNA here is from genome assembly GCF_902686445.1 of Sciurus carolinensis. Taxonomy (NCBI): domain Eukaryota; kingdom Metazoa; phylum Chordata; class Mammalia; order Rodentia; family Sciuridae; genus Sciurus; species Sciurus carolinensis. The sequence continues at coordinate 84,014,280 of NC_062232.1, forward strand.
ATTACTAACTCCCAAGAGCAGCTCAACAAATACATCACTGCTAACTTCCAAAAGCACTTCCCAGGTAGCTGCATCACTGTTAGCTTCCAAGAGCAGCTCCCAGACCAGTGGATCTATGATTTCCAAAAGCAGTCCCTTAGCAAGTGTGTCCCTGCTAGCTTCTAAGAGTAGTTCTCAGAGTAGCACCTCACAGTTGCCTTCTAAGAGTACTTCACAGTCAAGTGAGAGTTCTGTCAAGTTCTCTTGTTGCAAATTAACCAATGAAGATGTGAAACAGAAGCAACCTTTCTTCAATAGACTGTATAAAACAGTGGCATGGAAATTAGTAGCTGTTGGTGGCTTTAGTCCCAATGTGAATCACGGAGAGCTCCTAAACGCAGCTATTGAGGCTCTGAAAGCAACACTGGATGTATTTTTTGTCCCACTAAAAGAACTGGCAGATCTGCCTCAAAATAAGAGCTCTCAAGAAAGCATTGTATGCGAATTGAGGTGCAAGTCAGTATACTTGGGCACTGGCTGTGGAAAAAGCAAAGAAAATGCGAAAGCAGTTGCATCAAGAGAAGCATTGAAGTTATTTCTTAAGAAAAAGGTGGTGGTAAAAATATGTAAAAGGAAATACAGAGGCAGTGAGATAGAAGATCTAGTACTCCTTGATGAAGAATCAAGACCTGTAAATTTACCTCCAGCATTAAAACATCCTCAAGAATTGCTATAATCTATATGTCCAAAATATCACTGCATACAGTATCTGGTATTTGAAGAGAAAACTGGCTTACTTTTTTGTACAATATAAAACACAGGCTTTCACAGATTTTGTATTGCTTTTTTCCAGTTTTGCAGAAAATTTACAGTCTAATTCTCTTCACAAGTAGAAGTTGTAAATAATTTATGAATGACAGTACACATTAAAAAGGTATGCATTAACAGCATACCAGTATGCTGTTTTATTTGCTGAAGAAAATACTGTCTTCTATTTTTAATGATGTATTAGGTACGATGTGTAGTTCTGTAGAGTCTTAAAATTTTTGTACTACTTTAAATTTGGTGAAAATGTATTAAGTTGTCTACCATGCTTTTTTTTTAGCTGAATAAATCACATCAAAGAAAAGGGGACCACAGTATTTGAATGTCTGAAAGTCTGTGAAACTTACGGTTTTAAGAATGTTGCCCATAGTGTTGAACATGTCTGTAAAAGAATAAAGAAAAAATAGTTGCCTCAGAAAAAAAAAATATGAGAAGCTGCCAAAATATTTTCCATGGTGCTTACACCATTTTATATTTCTACAATCAATGCACAAATGTTCCAGTTTCTCAACATCTTCACCAACATTTTCTATTTAAAATTTATAACCTTTAGCCATCATTGTAGATATGAACTGGTAACTCTTTGGAAAAATGTATTCACTGAAGTGCTTCACTTGAATAGACATTTATTGAATAAACATTCAGAATAGACAGAATATAAATCACTTATCAGATATATCATTTCCCAAATGCTCTTCAGGTTCAAATATGTTGTCAGAAATGGTAGAATTTCCTTTTCTTTAAAGGCCAAATAGTACTCCATTGTGTACATAAACTACAACTTCATAATGCATTTATTGCTTGATGGACATAGGATGATTACATATTTATTTGACTATTACAAAAATACTGTGATGAACTTATGACAGCAGATATGTCTTTGACATTCAAATTTCAATTCCTTTGAATATATTGCTGGATCATGTGGAAAGGCTGTATTTTTTCTATGGAGAATTCATAGTTTTCTACAATTACTGAACTAATTTACATTTCTACCAACAGTGTAGAAGGGTTCTCTTTTCTCCACATCCTAACACTTGTTATCCTTATCATTTTTGTAAAGGCCATTCTAACAGATATGAGGGAATGACATTGTAGGTTTAATTGCATTCCACTGATGAATAGTGATATCGAGCATTTTTCATATATCTGTTGGCCATCTGTATGTCTGTCTTCTTTTAAGAAATATCTATTCAGATGATTTGTCCATTTAAAAAGTCAGATTATTTATTTTCTTGATGTCTCTCTCTTATATTTTGTACTGGGGACTAAACCTGGGGGCACTTTGCCACTGAGCTACATCCTTGGGTTTCTTTTCTTTTTTTTTTTTAATTTTGAGACAGAGTCTCACTAAGTTGCTGAGGGCCTCAGTTGCTGAGGCTGGTCTCAAATGAATGATACTCCTGCCTCTGCCTGCTGGGATTGTCAGTGTGCACCACTGCACCCAGCTATTTTCCTGCTATTGAATTGTTCAGATTACTTACATATTTTGGTTATTAACTTTCATCATACAGTTTACAAATATTTTCTCCAAGTCTGTAGCTTGTCTCTTCATCTTGTTTCCTTTGCAGTGCAGAACCTTTTAAGTTTGATGAAATTCCATTTGCCTATTTTTACTTTTGTTCCTTGTGCTTTGGGAGACAAAAAATAATTGCTCACACTAATATAATGGATATTTCTCCATATGTTTTCTTCTAGTAGCTTTATAATTTCAGGTTTTGTGTTTAAATCATTTTATTATTTTCCTAAAGATTGTTTTGGCTGTTTGAAGTCTTCTGTTGTTCCTTAAAAATTTAGGACATTTTAAAAATTTATTAAAAATGATACAGGGGACTGGGACTGTAGCTCATTGGTAGAGCACTTGCCTAGCACACGTGAGGCACTGGGTTTGATTCTCAGCACCACATGAAAAAATAAAGGTACTGTGCCCATCCACAAATAAAAAAACAACAAAAAAATGATATGGGGGAGCAATGACCACCCCTCTCACCATGTCATGCAGAGCGAAAACCACAACAGTGCCCATGTGAAGCAATGAACACAATGTGGTTCCCCATCTACCAAAGGTGGCTCCCCCTGTTGCCCCCATCTTGGAACACTGCAGCCACCACCATAGCCCAATCCACATGGTAGCCTCTACGTTGAGACAATGGACAGGTCCTGGAGGCAACTGCCCACTACAGCACTGCCTGCCACACAGCTGCATATCTGAATAGGTTGCCCAATGCCACCATACAGCCCACCCTTGCAGCCCCATCTCTGAAAGTGGTCACCTCCATCTTAGGAAACCTCTGCTGCCATCTTGGGTTATATCTACAGCAGCCACCACCATCTTTAGTTGGGGCAGCTTCCATCTTTGGACACTGGCCGGGGCCTGGAAGTTCAACATGAAGGTACCTACCGGTTTGATGCTGCTGCCACCAGCAACTACAGATGTGGCCACTTCCATCTAGAGACAACAGCCAGGACCTAGAAGACCATCACCAAGGTCCCTGAAGGCTTGGTTACACCTGAGGTATCCCTGCTAAGTGTATTAATAGCCACCATTTTGTTGCAGAAGCAGGAGAGAGCCTTGCATGGGGTCAGTAGGTAGGTAGAGGGTGCAAAGGCATCTTGATCCTGAATCACCCTGCCAACTAGCCTGGACCCACTGGGATCCTAGGGCCAACTCAAGTGGCACATGCTGGGACCTGACACCAACCTAGTCCTGGACTACCTCCCCAATCTGACATCCACCAATCATGTGGTCCCACCAGTTTGGCAATCAACAGGGCCCTCTAGTTCCTCAATCCCCAGTCTCCAAAACTCTCCCCCCACAGCCCCAGCCACCAACCTGGCCCAGCACATGCAGCTACATGACTGGCCCACAGCTCTCAATGCCTGGTCCTGATCTGCCCAATACAGAACAGCTTTCTATGACAGGCACACAGATCCCAGTGCTCAGCCCCAGGACCTCCAGAGAGAAAGTTTTCTGATTGAGAAGTCGAAAGAGTGCAGGTGGGAGAGATACAATTTAGAGGCTGAATTAAAGACAAGGAATTGTGTCCACAAGTGTTGTAAGGGGCTAAGACCAGGTTCCTACATCACACCATTGGACCCCAAAGGGGATTTCTGGGATGCAGTCTTCCAGCAGAACTGGCCCACCATCAGGAGTACTACCTCCAAGTCTAACCCTCCCACCCTAGTAATCTTCACCATCCTGAGGGTGGAATTACCAGCAAACTCTAGACAACCTCACATATTGGATGAGAAGGAAAGCAGAAAAGATATTGAACTCCAACAGAAACAACTGTTCAATTTTCCTTTGAGATTTTTTTTTCTTTTTTCTTTTTTTTGTTTCCTGCTCTACATCCCCAACATTTTTGAAATCAAGTACTTTTCATACAACAGGCTACTGAGGACTGGGATGTTGGAATAATATATTACAGTTTTGTTGTATATTCTTTTATTTTTACTTCTTTTCTTTTTCCTCTCACTTACCTGTTTCCCTGGAGTCTCTTTTTTTTTCTCCCGCTAATAACCAACTTCTTTTGATTCCTCTTTCACTCTTCCTATGATCTAATACCTCTATATTCTCACTTCCTACCTCATAAACTTCACATCCTACACACCACCCCCTTGTCCACCAGTAGAAACTATAGACCCTACTGCAAATCTACTGCTTATATTGTAGATAATACTCAAACACATCATTTTTGTTTATTGCAACAAAACTGTAAATGTGTTAATAGGGGCTATTTGGTTTAATGCTGCATATTGTTTGCATTGAGTGCTTTTAATATTGTTTATTCTAAAATGTCTAATATTCATTGTCTCTAGGACTTTTCCTCAAAAAGGGAGAGATGGCTAGTACTGTCCAATACACTTGTCTGATACCTTGATTCTTATAGTTAATAAGTAAATTAAATTTGACCTATATGGGATTAATCTTCATAAATGTGTTGGTTAGAGACATCTGATTAATTTACAAAGTTAAAAAGCTAACTATTAAATATAACATCAAGTAATCTTAACTGCTTGAATTCCATAGGGTAACATACTTTAAACATTAATGGTGTTTTCATAGATTGGTACACTTTTTAAAAGGTTTAAAATTGCTTTGTGTCATCTCTGAAAACAAGGTTACTAAGAGTTAAAAGTCCTAACAGGTCTAATTCTATATACAAATGGTTCTAAAAGTTTCAACTGTTTTTCAATTAGAATACTGTAAATAGCATTATTTCATCTTATTGAAATGGAGTAATTTATCTTAATTCAGAAATTTATAAGGGTTGTTTCAGAATGTGAACAAAAATAAGGGTCAACAGATAGGAAAGAGAAATTATAAGATTCTAGGTATGGGAATTAATAGAAGGAAAACTGTTTCTGGGTAAGTAAGTCTTTGTGTGATGAAATAAACAACATGAGGTTCTATGTAAGTAAAGGGCATATTTCAACAAGTTTATGTGTAACTAATTTGGGTTATATGTATGTGGAACAATCAGTTAAAGCTATTTAAGATTTTTCCCTAAAGTCAAATACTAATATAAAACCAATTTTTTACTGATATAAAACCAAGGTTTACTCTATATGTTAACCTGACAAGGATTTCTTAAAACATTAATTTATGCTTAACATTGAGTCTGTTGAGTTTTATTCTTTAAAGCAATTCTTTAAAGGAATTAGAATCTATACAACACTGGTTATACAGCAACAACTGTTATTTTCGTGTATTACACTACATTACAGAGTCTAAATTTTCCTTCAAAGGCTAAACTTGGTTAATATAAAAACATCAGTATATCATACTAAACGTGTTCATATCTTCCAGCTATACAAGTCTTCACAGCCGGAGATTTAAAAGAATACTTTTATCAAACTGCTGTCCTCCAAACTAAAGTTGTCCATAATGGTAATTTTAAACTAATAAGAATAACATATTCAATTGGGGATTTATTTATGTCCTTTAATGTTCTGTAACTGAACCTAAATTATATGTTACTTTTTACACTGGGGTAAAAATATAAATGTATTTCTAAAAGATAAGGAGAACCTAATCTGTTTAAAGGTTAATATTGTGAAACAAGGAATCATTGCCACTTATCTACACAAAAGGAAAGATAAAAATTCTCTCAGCCTGTCTTTCATTCATGTTTTAAATGTAATGTTACATTATGTTGATAAATGTTCTTATAGACTCAAGAAACAATATACGCAAACTTTGTAAACTCACATTTAAGAAAGAGGCAAAGATCAGCTTCAAAACTAGAACACTTGACCTAAGATTTGTGAAGAACCCCACCTTACCTGAGATAAGGCTCTGCCTCCTACCCTACTGCATATTAAAATGGCTCCAAAATAGGCCAGATTTCAGCTCATTTAAAGTTGTTCAGAAGACTGATGTTTGTTGTAAGGATTACTGTGATCTCAAACAGGGATGTAATGTATAATGTTTCTGAAACTCAAGATAGCTATTACACAACTGAACATGTTTTTACTCTTGTTAATTTAATTTTTTATTTTCCTTATAAATTCTATAGCTGTTTCCTGTTAATGTTTTGCAGAGGTACTACTTCAAGAACACACAACCTGGGTTAATTTACGATAATAAGTCATCACCTACAGGACAGAGAGGATATAAGGCTAACTTCTAGTATGAATACAGATCCAACTAAATAAAAGGAGTGACTATAAAGTTATAGACATTGAAGTTAAAGCCCAGTATTCTTACTTTAAGACTGGTGAGCCTGACTTGCTAGATGTTCCAAGGCTTAAAGGTTAAGGTTTAAAAAAAAGGATCAAGAAAAATCAATATTTGGTTCTTGTCTTCTGAGTCTGCCTGAACCCAGGGAATGAGAAAACTTCTCTAAGGAACTTTGCAATTCTGGGCCACATGACCTCCTGATCAGGGAGATTAATGAGACCACTAGAGAACAGAAAGTCAAACAGTGCACCTGCTGCAAAGAGGAGGGTCATTGGGGAAGGGAAACATCCCTGATGCTTCCAAGGGAAGCCACCTCATCAAGAGACCAAACCTAGTAGATGGCACTAAAAGAGCTAAGAAGCTGCTCTCAAGTTCCCCAACAGTAACCCCTGTGGGAACTCAGCTGACTCCTAACAGAAGATAGGAACAAGGTCAATTTGACCAGCTTGGTTTTGAACATCTAGCAAAAACAGTTATAACCAAAATAGAGTCATACCTGGGCATTTTAGAGGAAAACAATAGTTTTTTTTTTAAATAGAACTTAAGATGTATACTGTGTCAGTCCCATAGCCCTGTTGCCCCCAAGCTTCTGAAGTTCGTCCTTTGCATGTCTCAAATTTTCCCCTGCCTACCAAAATTAAATTACCATTTGTACTTTAATTCTCCTTACTCCTCAACTGACATTTAAGCCCACAACCAAAACTTACCCATTCCAATAATAGCACACACTGGATATATCAGAGACCCCAAATTATTCCCTTACTCATAGAGCTAGAAATATCCACTGGGATTAACACAGGAGCAGTGGGATTAGGAACCTTTATTTGCTATAAAAATAGCCCAGGTTATTGTAGATATCCAACAGGTCACTGATTTAGTACTGACTTTATGAAATCCATTGTACCCCCTGGCATCTGTCATCCTGCCAAACCAGACAGAAGAATGCTATTTCTATGTAAACCAATCGGGAGTGGTAAGAGATAAGATTAAATGGCTCCAGGACCACCTGAAATAGGGAAAATAGATCAATTTACTATTCCCGTTAACAGGTTTATCAAGTTGATTCTCTTCATATGCACGACTATAGGCATGGCTAATGGCACAGAGATTTATTTGGCCCATATTCCACAGCCTGCTATTGTCACCAGTAACATGGCTTGTAGTCCTCCTTCAATTTATCTTAATTCCACCACTTTTTGCTTGTCCTTTGTTAACTGCTGGGTCTACCCAACAATTTTTACTAACTCATGATTGTCCTTCCGACCTCCACTTTGCATTTCTCTCATTAATTCATATTGTTTCCACACCAAGCCTCAAACCTGGGTTCATCACATCTCTAAAGAACAGAATCAAGAGACCAGGCTTACTTTTCTCATGGGAAGCGGCTCTCCAGTCTTGCAGAAAGTTAATGTTAACTATTCATTAAACAGACCCCTATGCCTTCACCGTAATCACAGGGACCTTTCACATAAATTGTCAAAATGGACTAAATGTGTTACACCTTATCCATGAAATCTTTCTGTTTCAAGAAAACAGGTTATAGATTTGGGATCTCATGGGGGACTGATGGATGCTCAACCTAGAGATACAGGATGAAAATTCTCTCACATGGGCAACTTAACTCATGTTTATAGAAATAACATAGGTTCCAACATCATCAAGTACTTGTACAAAGGGGACTTATCACCTCCCACCCTAAGAATGGATTCTGAACCAATTCAGGACTCCATATGGAAAACAGCTTTAACTCAGGAGCATTTTTGAGACTGAAATGGTGAGTCTCAATATGGAAAATCAAAAATTGTTATCTATCTTAACTCTTCCCTTCATAAAGAATTCTACCTCATAACATGTATTAAATCCCTATGTTTTATTATCTGGGCCCATTAAGATACAATCTAATGCCTCACAAAATACATATCATGTTAAATGTAAAAATTGTATGTTGCAGCACTGTATCAATCAAACCATATGGCAGAGCCCAGAACAAACTCTTATGATTCTCAAAAGGCCAGAAGCTGCCTGGATCCCTGTAAAATTGAAAGAACCCTGACAGGAAACACCTTCAGTAGCATTCATTTAATAGTTGCTAAGACATTTAAAGCATGGGCTAAATGATTTATCAGGTTATTAATAGCTGGTATTGGTTTGGCTGGCATCATTGCCTCTGCCTCCACAGCAGCAGTGGTCTTACACCAAGAGGTCCAAACAATGCATTACCTTCAGCAAATCCATAAGAATTACACTGAAACCTGTCAAACTCCAGTACATATTGATCAGAAAGTTCTGAGCATGGTCCAGCAACTAAAAGATTCTGTTATATGGCTAGGGGAACAAGTACAAGATTTATGGTGGACTCAGATACTTCAATGCCATAATAATATTCCTCACTTTTGTGTAGAGTTCCATACAATGACACTGAGATTCAATGGCAAAGTGCACACAATCATGTAATGGGACTGGATCCCTTTCATAATGTTTCTTTGGATATGTTAAAATTACAATCTCAGGTTCAGGCCATGGTTAATGCCAAAACATCTACTTTTGATAATGAAGAAATCTGGGGCAGTTTAGCTGAAAGAATTTCTTCCCTCAACCCTTTTAAGTAGTCTTCTACACATATAGTTGGATTACTAGGTTTAACTATATTGTTCTTGTTTCAGGTAATTTGTTGAGCAGGATGGAAACAATTAAACCACCAGGAAAATATGATTCCAAGATTAATCATGCTTGCTATGCTCCAAAGGAACTGGACCCCTGGAATCATGGGAAGAACATTCCAAATCTGATTGGGCCTTAATTAAGAACAATGGAGTCCTCAATTATATTACATGCCCAAACCATTTTCCTAACACTAGCATATTAGTCTTCATATTTCAAGCTAGAATTTTCTCCTAAGATTAATAAGCTAATTAGTATTCATTCTGTATGCTACAATCTTTTCCCCTAACCTAACAAACTAGTTAATCTTCACATATTATGATGTTTTTCTTTTCCCTATTTCAGATTTACAGTTTCTTGATAAAATGATCAGCTTAGACACAACTGCCGGGAATTATCTCAAAGCATCTCTCCTCCCGAATTCACTGCCTGATCTTCTGCAGCAGAACAAAGAGAATTCACATCACTTATGATGGCTCCAGAACTTACCCCACACATTCCCCTTTTGCATGACCCCCATATTCACTTCCAGAACTCTGAAAGGAAGCCCTCCCCCCATGTAACCCCTTCAAGCAGGAAGCAGCTAGAGACCTTGATATCTAATTCCTTCCTTCCTTTCAGAGTCTGGCATGTTAGATATGGAAAATGAAAAACCCCAAGATAGTGTAGCCTGGAAAAATGGAGTGAAAAAGAAAGCCATACATTGATAGTTTTCATTTCTTTCAAGATAAATACTTTTCAGATGCTGGTCACAGGTGGGGAGAAAGTGTTTCATCAAACCTAGACTGATAGTCTCTGAGAAACATTACTCTTTTCCAAGATAAATCCTCTCTAGGTACTGGCCACAGACCCCCCCCCGACCACCTAAGCCAAAAACCCAATTTCCTGAGTGCCCAAATTGACACCCGCACTAAATCAGGTTTCAGTCTAACCTATATAAGCCCAAACTCCTCCTTTGGCCAGTGGCTCATTTTCCACCAGGAAAATGGGTCTCTCAGAGGCACATCACCCCATTACTGCATACCCAATTCCTACAGGAAACTTCATTTCTGAATAAAAGGCTAAGATGACCCATGATGTTTGCATCTGGCCAGTTTTTTTTATGTTAATACATATCACTACCTTAATGCTATGCTGCCTAGATATTTCTTCTGCCTAAGAAGTCCATCACTTTTAAAATCATCTTCACAGAAAGTATCAGGAAATGGGCAAAACACAGGCAACTTCTCAGAACATAACACAAATGGCCTCTACTTCAAATTCCAATATAGTTCTCCTTTTCTAAACCCTCTTGAGCCCTGTCTTCACTGACTATGGTCCTATCAGCACTGTGATCTTCTGAGCTCCCACAAGAATAAACCATTAATCCCCACTTACAACAATCTAAAGCATTTCCAACTTGCACTGCTACACATCTCCAAATTCCTCCCGCTAATTCCAAAATGCTCAAAAAACTTATGAACCACATGGTCAGGTTAGTTGCAGTTAACAACCCCACTTCTAGTAATAATTTGTTTTAGTCAGCTATTTCACTGCTGTAATCAAAAGATCTGAACAAAATATTGAAGAAGGAAAAGTTTATTTGAGGGCACACAGTTTCAGAAGTCAATCTATAGAAGGCCTGCTCCATTCCTCAGGCTTTGAGGTAAGGCAGAATATCATGGCGGGAGAGTGTGGTGGAGGGAAGCAGCTCACATCATGTTCAGAAAGCAGAGAGAGACTCCACTTACCAGATACAAATATATACCCCAAAGCCACACCCCAATTTCCACCTCCTCCAGTCACATCCTACCACTTCAGTTACCACTCAATTAATCCCCATCAGGGTATTAGTTCACTGATTAGGTTAAGGCAATAACCCAATCATTTCTCCTTCAAACCTTCTTACATTGTCTCACACGTGAGCTGTGGGGTGACACCTCAAATCTAAACCATAATACCTTTCTTGCCTCATCCAGTTTCTAGTGGCTGCCTGCATTAATTGGCTTATAGATGGATTACCCCAATCTCTGACTTTGCAGTAACATTACCTCTCCTCTCCTGTGTGTATCTTCTCTTCTTCTGTGTGAGGTTTCCCTCTGCCTTCCTCTTAAAAGGGATAATTTGATAGAATTTAAATCCCTCTCCGATAATCCAGGATAATCTCCCCATCTCAAGATCATTAATGTAATCACATTTTTAAAACCCCACTTTTTTGCCATGTAAGGCAATATTCATTGGTTCTAGTAATTAGGGAGACAATTTGTCAACCTTCCACAGTGTTCATCACTTTATTATTATATGGAAAATCATAACCATCTTATACAGTCAACAATATGAATTAGTTCAATCATATCACAGTATGGAAGGTTATGGAACCATAAAAATAAATATAATGGAAAGAGTATTTTTTCCTACAAAATTAAGAATATCAAGGACAGTTAGTATTTAAAAAGACATAGGGAAATATGCACTGTAATAATTGTTGCCAGGAATATAAATATCAACATTTAGAAGATTAATTTGAAACAAATATTATAATATACAATGTTCAGCCTTTCTGATAAAAATTTTAGGTCTACAATTTTTCATGTAGATCTAGGACATGAAAATATATTCCGAAGTACAAGTTGCATAGAAGAGATTTATTACACCAGTTTGTAGTAGTGAAAATATAAAAACACAATGCTCCTCACTTGGGTGGGGGGGATTATTCAATAAGCTCCTTATAAATATGTAAAAAGAGTCTTTAAAAAGAGACTAGACATGTACATGAAGTGGAAAAACAGGAAAGATATATTGTTAAATGAAGAAGCACAAAGACATAGACTAGATACAATGTTAAAAAATATCAAGACATAGTATTTTCTATAGGAAGGGAGAAAAAAGGAAGATATAAGGGATGTATTCTCATGTTGTTGGCTTTAATTTACAACAAGCATTTATGACTTATAGCCAGAAAATAACAAATGAATTAAAAACCTGAAACATGGGAAATATTGTGAGACACATTATTAAGTTCATTCTCACCTCCTGAATAGTTTCTGTACAAAATGAAAACCCTGAAAGCATCGTCTTGAATATATAACAACATGTGTTTGAGAGAGTCAAGCCTAATGCACATTTAACACAAAGATATTGATAAAGTTGTGAATTTTAAGAGCAGATTTAAACAGGAAAAAGAAAAGAAATCAAACTTGAAAAGTAGGTCAATCAGGGATATCCATTCTGAAGAGTAGAAAGGAAAAAAAGAATGAATAAAAATGTGCATAGCTTAAGATAATTGTGAGACAGTACCAAACACACTAACACACACAAGGGGATATCCAGAGAGGAGAGAGACAATGGTGTAGAATTGTCTTTAAAGAAGTAATGGCAAAACATCTCTAGTAAAAGAGAACTGCAAATCAAATTACCCTAAGATTCCATCTCACCCCAATTAGAATGGCGATTATTAAGAATACAAGCAATAACAGGTGTTGGCGAGGATGTGGGGAGAAAGGTACACTCATACATTGCTGGTGGGGCTGCAAATTAGTGCAGTCACTCTGGAAAGCAGTGTGGAGACTCCTTAGAAAACTTGGAATGGAACCACCATTTGACCCAGTTATCCCACTCCTCGGTTTATACCCAAAGACCTAAAATCAGCATACTACAGTGATGCAGCCACATCAATGTTCATAGATGCTCAATTCACAATAGTCAGATTGTGGAACCAACCTAGATGTCCTTCAATTGATGAATGGATAAAGAAACTGTGGTATAGGGCGATCCAAGATGGCGGACTAGAGGGTGACTGCATCTCCAGTCACTCCAGAACCCAGGATTAAGGATGGGGAGGCAATGAGAGACTCGGACAAAAATAGAGCCACAGGAGCCAGTCACAAGTCCCCGAGTCAGCGGTGAGCTCAGACCTGCAGGCAGCTTCTGGGACCAGGGCAGGGAAGCCAGAGACTTCTCCAGGCGGCCCTGTCTCCTCTGGCCACAGGCTCTTTCCGTGGGGTGATCCAAGATGGTGGACTAGAGGGTGACTGCATCTCCTGTCACTCCAGAACCCAGGATTCAAGAAGGGGAGGCATTGAGAGACTTGGACTAAAATAGAGCCACGGGGTGAGTCTCCCCCACCAGGTGAAGCTCAGCCTGGGCGGCAGGCCCGGATAGGGGCGACTTATCAGAGCAGGGCAGGGCAGCTAGAGTCTTCCCCAGGTAGCCCTGCTCACTCCGGCGGTGGGCTCCTCCCACATGACCAGCTTCTCCAGCTTCTCGGAGCAGGCTCCCCAGTTAGAGCTTTTTGCACAGAACCAGCTCCAAGTCCGGGAACCAGTGGTGAGCTCCAGCCCGCAGGCAGCTTCAGGGACCAGGACAGGGAAGTCAGGGACTTCCCCAAGCAGCCCTGCTCCCTCCGGCGGCAGGCTCGCTTCACGGCCAGCTTCTCGGAGCAGACCGCCCAGTGAGAGCCTTTCTGCACAGAGCCAGCTCCAAGCCCTGGAACCAGTAGTGGGCTAGGGGCAGCTTTCTTCAGAAGCACTGCATTATCAAGTTCCTCCAAGACTTCAGGCTACTGAAGGCTGGGAGGTGATACACTGGAAAACTACAAGGACACTATAAGCCAATAAAGGAAATCAGAGTCCCACTGACATCTGAACAATATGAGAAAACAAGGGAAGAAAATGTCCCCAAAAAACCTAGATACTATATCAATAAAATCCAATGACAGCACAGCAGAAGAAATGTCAGAAAGGGAGTTCAGAATGTACAGATTTAAAACAATCAGGGAAGAAAACGAGGAGATGAAAGAGCAAATTCAGGCATTGAAGGAGGAGATGAAAGAGCAAATGCAGGCATTAAATGATTGCACCAATCAACAGTTAAAAGACCAAATACGGGAAGCAAGAGAACATTTCAATAAAGAGGTAGAGATACTGAAAAAAAACAAACAAACAGAAATCCTTGAAATAAAGGAAACAATAAACCAAGTTAAAAACTCCATAGAAAGCATAACCAATAGGATAGAACACCTGGAAGACAGAACCTCAGACAATGAAGACAAAATATTTAATCTTGAAAACGAAGTTGACCAAACAGAGAAGATGGTAAGAAATCATGAACAGAATCTACAAGAATTATGGGATATCATGAAAAGGCCAAATTTAAGAATTATTGGGATTGAGGAAGGCGTAGAGAAACAAACCAAAGGAATGAACAATCTATTCAATGAAATAATATCAGAAAATTTACCAAATCTGAAGAATGAAATGGAAAATCAAGTTCAAGAGGCTTATAGGCTTACACAAAATTACAACAGACCCACAACAAGGCACATTATTATGAAAATATCTAACATACAAAATAAAGACAGAATTTTAAAGACCGCGAGAGAAAAGAATCAAATTACATTCAGGGGGAAACCAATAAGAATATTAGCAGATTTTTCAATCCAGACCCTAAAAGCTAGAAGGGCCTGGAACAACATTTACCAAGCCCTGAAAGAAAACAGATGCCAACCGAGAATCTTACACCAACCAAAACTTACTTTCATATTTGACGACAAAATAAGATCCTTCCATGATAAACAAAAGCTAAAGGAATTTACAAAAAGAAAGCTGGCATCACAGAACATTCTCAGGAAAATATTCCATGAGGAAGAGATGAAAAACAATGATGTAAACCAGCAACGGGAGGAACTAGCCTAAAGGAATAGCCAAATAAAGGAGAAACCAAAACATGTCAAAAAACAAAAATGAGTCAAATGACTGGGAATACAAATCATATCACAATAATAACCCTGAATGTTAATGGCCTGAAGTCATCAATCAAAAGACATAGACTGGAAGATTGAATTAAAAAGAAAAATCCAAGAATATGCTGCCTGCAAGAGACTCATCTCATAGAAAGAGATACCCATAGACTAAAGGTGAAAGGATGGGAAAAAACATACCATGCACACGGACACAGCAAGAAAGCTGGAGTATGCATCCTCATTTCAGATAATGTGGACTTCAAGCCAAAACTAGTCAGAAGGGATAAAGAAGGACATTACATACTGCTTAAGGGAAGCATAAATCAGCAAGACATAACAATCATAAATATCTATGCCCTGAACATTGGCTCATTCATGTACATCAAACAAATCCTTCTCAATTCCAGAAATCAAATAGACCACAACACAATAATACTAGGCTATTTTAACACACCTCTCTCACCACTGCATAGATCTTCCAAACAAAAATTGAATAAAGAAACCATAGATCTCAATAACACAATCAACAATTTAGACTTAACGGACATATATAGAATATACCATCCAACAAAGAACGAATACACTTTCTTCTCAGCAGCACATGGATCCTTCTCTAAAATAGACCATATTTTATGCCACAAAGCTATTGTTAGCAAATACAAGAAGATAGAGATACTACCTTGTACTCTATCAGATCATAATGGATTGAAATTAGAAATAAATGACAGAATAAAAAACAGAAACTTCTCCAATACCTGGAGATTAAATAATACACTATTATATGATGAATGGATAACAGAAGACATCAGGAGGGAAATAAAAAAATTCTTAGAAGTAAACGAGAACAAAGACACATCATATCAAAATCTCTGGGACACTATGAAAGCAGTACTTAGAAGAAGATTTACCTCATGGGGCGCATTCAACAAAAGAAGTAGAAATCAACAAATAAACGACTTAACACTACGGCTCAAAGCCCTAGAAAAAGAAAAGCAGACCAACACTAAAAGTAGCAGAAGACAAGAAATACTTAAAATCAGAGCCAAAATCAACGAAATTGAAACAAAAGAAACAACTGGAAAAATTAACAAAATAAAGAGTTGGTTGTTTGTAAAATAAACAAAATTGATAAACCTTTAGCCACACTAACAAAGAGAAAGAGGGAGAAAACTCAAATTACTAAAATTCGGAATGAACAAGGAAACATCACAACAGACACGAGTGAAATACAAAACATAATTAGAAGCAATTTTGAAAATCTATACTCCAACAAAACAGAAAACCTCGAAGACATCAACAAGTTTCTAGACACATATGAATTACCTAAACTGAATGAGGAGGACATACACGACTTAAATAAATCAATTTCAAGCAATGAAATAGAAGAGGTCATTAAAAGCCTACCAACAAAGAAAAGTCCGGGACCAGATGGGTTCTCAGTTGAGTTCTACAAAACCTTTAAAGAAGAGCTCATTCCAATACTCCTCAAAGTACCCCATGAAATAGAAGAGGAGGGAACCCTCCCAAACACATTCTATGAAGCCAATATCACCCTGATACCTAAACCAGACAGAGACACATCGAGGAAAGAAAATTTCAGACCAATAGCCTTAATGAACATCGACACAAAAATTCTCAACAAAATTTTAGCAAATCACATACAAAAATATATTAAAAATATAGTGCACCACGATCAAGTGGGTTTTATCCCAGGGATGCAAGGTTGGTTCAACATCCGGAAATCAATAAATGTCATTCACCATATCAACAGACTTAAAGTTAAGAATCACATGATTATTTCGATAGATGCAGAAAAAGCATTCAATAAAATACAGCATCCCTTCATGCTCAAAACACTAGAAAAATTGGGGTAGTGGGAACATTCCTTAACATTGTAAAGGCCATCTACACTAAGCCCATGGCCAATATCATTCTAAATGGTGAAAAACTGAAAGCATTCCCCCTAAAAACTGGAACAAGGCAGGGATACCCTCTTTCAACACTTCTATTCAACATTGTCCTTGAGACTAGAGCCAGAGCAATTAGACAAACCAAAGAAATTAAAGGAATACGAATTGGAAAAGAAGAACTCAAACTATCCCTGTTCGCTGATGACATGATTATATATTTAGAGGAACCTGGAAATTCCACCAGAAAACTTTTAGAACTCATAAGTGAATTCAGTAAAGTAGCAGGTTACAAGATCAATGCTCATAAATCCAATGCATTTTTATATATAAGTGATGAATCTTCAGAAAGAGAAATTAGGAAAACTACCCCATTCACAATAGCATCGAAAAAAATAAAATACTTGGGAATCAATCTCACAAAAGAGGTGAAAGACCTCTACAATGAGAACTACAGAACACTAAAGAAAGAAATTCAAGAAAACCTTAGAAGATGGAAAGATCTCCCATGTTCCTGGATAGGCAGAATTAATATCGTCAAAATGGCTATACTACCTAAAGTGCTATACAGATTCAATGCAATTCCAATTAAAATCCCAATGATGTACCTTGCAGAAATAGAGCAAGCAATTATGAAATTCATCTGGAAGAATAAAACACCTAGAATAGCTAAAGCAATCCTCAGTAGCAAGAGCGAAGCAGGGGGTATTGCAATACCAGATCTTCAACTCTACTACAAAGCAATAGTAACAAAAACAGCATGGTATTGGTACCAAAATAGACAGATCAATGGTACAGAATAGAGGACATGGACACAAACCCAAATAAATACAATTTTCTCATACTAGACAAAGGGGCCAAAAATATGCAATGGAGAAAAGATAGCCTCTTCAACAAATGGTGCTGGGAAAACTGGAAAACCGTATGCAACAGAATGAAATTAAACCCCTATCTCTCACCCTACACAAAACTCAACTCAAAATGGATCAAGGACCTCAGAATCAGACCAGAGACCCTGCATTTATAGAAGAAAAAGTAGGTCCAAACCTTCAACTTGTTGGCTTAAGATCAGACTTCCTTAACAGGACTCCCATAGCACAAGAAATAAAAGCAAGAATCAACAACTGGGATAGATTCAAACTAAAAAGCTTTCTCTCAGCAAAGGAAACTATCAGTAATGTGAAGAGAGAGCCTACAGAGTGGGAGAATATCTTTGCCACTCATACTTCAGATAGAGCGCTAATTTCCAGAATCTATAAAGAACTCAAAAAACTCTACACCAAGAATACATATAATCCAATCAACAAATGGGCTAAGGAAATGAACAGACACTTCAAGAAGAAGATGTACAAGCAATCAACAGATATATGAAAAATGTTCAACATCTCTAGTAATAAGAGAAATGCAAATCAAAACTACCCTAAGATTCCATCTCACCCCAATTAGAATGGCGATTATCAAGAACACAAGCAACAATAGGTGTTGGTGAGGATGTGGGGAAAAAGGTACACTCATACATTGCTGGTGTGGTTGAAAATTAGTGCAGCCTCTCTGGAAAGCAGTATGGAGATTCCTCAGAAAGCTTGGAATGGAACCACCATTTGACCCAGCTATCCCACTCCTTGGCCTATACCCAAAGGACTTAAAATCAGTATACTACAGAGATACAGCCACATCAATGTTCTTTGCTGCTTAATTCACCATAGCCAAATTGTGGAACCAACCCAGATGCCCTTCAGTTGATGAATGCATAAAGGAACTTTGGCATATATATACAATGGAATATTACTCTGCCATGAAGAATGATAAAATTATGGCATTTGCAGGCAAATAGATGAAATTGGAGAATATCATGTTAAGTGAGATAAGCCAATCTCAAAAAACTAAAGGACGAATGATCTCGCTGATTAGTGGATGAGGACATATAATGGGGGGTGGGAGGTGTTAGCGTTAGGGTTAGGGTTAGTTTTAGGGTTAGGGATAAGGAGGGTGGCAAGAATGGAGGAAGGAAGGACTGTATAGAGCAAAAAGATGGGTGAGTGGTGTGGGAGCGGTGGGGGGAAGGGAAAAAATAACAGAATGAATCAAACAACATTACCCTATGTAAATTTATGATTACACAAATGGTATGCCTTGACTCCATGTACAAATAGAGAAACAACATGTATCCCATTTGTTTACAATAAAAAATAAATAAAATAAAATAAAAATGAAAAAAGAAACTGTGGTATATTATATATATATAATGGAATATTACTCAGCTATAAAGAATAGTAAAATCATGGCATTTGTAGGCAAATGGATGAAATTGGAGAATATCATGCTATGTGAGATAAGCCAATCTCAAAAAACCAAAGGATGAGTGATCCCACTGATAAGTGGATGATGACACATAATGAGGGGTGGGAGGGGGGCAAGAAAGGAGGAAGGAGAGTCTGTATAGAGGGAAAAGAGGGGTGGGAGTGGTGGGGGGGAGGAAAAAATAACAGAATGAATCAAACACCATTACCCCATATAAATGTATGATTACACAAATGGTATGCCTTTACTTCATGTACAACATGTATCCCATTTGTTTACAATAAAAATAAATAAAAAAAAGAAGTAATTGCAAAAAAAAAAACCTACCAATTTTGGTGAATGACATGAATCTACACATTTATAAAGCTCAATGAAGTTCAAAAATAAAAAAGAAATGATCATCCATATCTAGATGCATTGTAGTTGAACTGTCAAAGGCCAAAGGCAGGTTCTCTAACACCAGTGCCACCTCTAGCTCACCAAGCTCCAGTCAAAGGAGAAGGTAGGTAAGTAAGGAGGTCTTTCTACCGTGGCTCATACAAAGCAGACTACCTGAAAATCAACCTGAGTGGTAAAGCACTCAGGAAACAACTGCCTACTAAAGCTTCTCGCAAAAGTGCACCCTCTACTGGAGGGGTGAAGAAACCTCTTCATTATAGGTCTAGTACTGTAGCACTTAGTGAAATTAGACATCATCAGAAGTCTACTATACTTCTGATTCACAAGCATCCCTTTCAGTATCTTGTGCAAGAAATTGCTCAGGACTTCAAAACAAATCTGCCCTCCCAGCTATTGGTGCTTTGCAGGAGGTAAGTGAAGCCTATCTGGTTGACCTTTTTGAAGACACCAAACTGTGTGCTATCCATGCCAAATGTGTAACAATTATGCCAAAAGTCATCCAACTAGCATGCAACATATTTGGAGAACATGCTTAAGAATTCATTATGATGGGAAACATTTAATTCTCAAAAAAATATTTTTTCTCTTCTTCCTGATATTGGTAGATCTGAATGCTAGATATTTTCTTCATGGGGTCAAAAGGTACCTAAGTATATGATTCCAAGGGGAAAACAGGGACAGAAATCAGGTATCAACCATTTTTCCATTTTCATTTATGGCTGAATTTTTAATATAAATGCAGGGATGTAAAGCATTAATGCAAGTCAAAACGTTTCAGTGAACAAGTTTAAGCAGTTCAACTTTATAACAATTATAAATAAAATTGTTAAATTTTTAAAAAGCCAAAGGCAAAGAGGGACTTTTAAAAAGAGAAGGACAAAGCAACTTATCTCAATCAAGAAGTTATCACTGATATAAAATGTCCAATTTCTCCTAAGAAAGAGGGAAGCAAGAGGGTAGTTGGGAAATATATTTAAAATGCTAAAAGAAAAAGAAACTATCATACAATAATTCTGTATATGGAAAAATTATACTTCAAAGATAAAAGATGAAATTAATATATTCCCATATAAAAACTAAAAGATTGTTGCTAGTAGACCTACCCCATAAAAATGCTGAAATGAAATGACAATAGAGAGTAAACAGAAGCCATGTAAATAAAAAAAGAATATGAGTAAAGATAACTACATAGGTAAATGTAAAGGCTAGTATTACTGCATTTTTGATTTACAACTAATTTTTCCACGTGATTCAAAGTACAAATACATAAGGCAATGATTATAAATCTATGTAAATACGCATGTATATACAAATGAAATTAGTAACTATAAAAATAAGAGCTGTTTAGGAGTAGAATTTTATATACTATTGTAAATGATATTAATTCAAATCGAACTGTTGTAAATATAGAAAGTTAACCAGTAAGAAAATAACTTAAAACTATATACAAAAGGAAATGAGAGGGAGATCAAAATAATGCTCTAGGAAAAATTAAACGCAAAAGAAGTCGGTAATGGAAGAATAAAAATGATACATGACACAGAGAAAACCAATAGCAAAATAACAAGTCCTTCCTTATTAATAATTAATCTCAATGCATACAGATTAAATTCTCCAATCAAAAGTCAGAGACTGGCAGAATGGATTCTAAAAATCATGATCCAGGGTTGGGGTTGTGGCTCAGTGGTAGAGCACTTGCCTCACATGTGTGAGGCACTGGGTTTGATTCTTAGCACTTCATATAAATAAATGAATAAAATAAAAGTTCATCAATAACTAAAATAAAATTTTAAAAAGTCATGATCCATTGATGTACTATCTAAAAGAGAATAACATTAGCTCCAAAGATTCAAATAAGTTGAAAGTAAAATGCTGGAAACAAAGATAATCTATGCAAATAGTAACCAAAAGAAAGCTGAAGCTCTTATATGAGTGCAAATAGTAAAATAATGTTACTCAAGTTAAAGACAGTTTATATTCATAAAAGGGCCAATCCATGAAAAAGATGTCAATTATCAACAGAAATACTTAATAACACGGCCCCAAAATATGTGAGACAAAAACTGATAGAGGGTTTTCAAGATGGTTGAACAGAGAAAGTTGCTTTCCTGGCTGTTCCATGGCATGAAACCAAGAAAGCAGACAGGCAACTTCTCTGCAAGGTAGGTGGGAAAAAGGGGGTTGGGGGGACTTTACTGGGATTTAATACTAGACATCAAAGCAGAACAGGGACTCAGGAGGTTGGATATAAAAAAATAAGAAAAGAATCCCCAGTGCCACTGCCACTACTGCCAAAGCGGAGGAATAAGGGAATGAAAGGAACCCACATTTTTAGGAGGCTAAGACATGTCTAGGTACAGGGAGATCAGAGATCAAAGACACTGCCCAACTAAACTGAAAGACTTGCTGCACAATATCCTTGTGCAGGAAAGAAGCCGCATTTCTCCTGGTTGCCCACAGAGGAGAGGAAGGAACCATTTTGTAGCCACAGCATGGAGGCCAGCAACTTGGGGAGCCAATTCCTGGCAAACCCAAGTCTGGCCCAAAATATAGGTCTGGCAAACCCACACTGCATGACATAGAGTGTGTCTAAGTGACCAGAAGAAAATGAAATGTGGAGAGGAGTTTACTGGTTAGGAAACCACCCGGCTCCCCACTACCATCTCCAATCTGGCTGCTTGCATGATTCACTGAGAAAAACATGCCTGGCTGGGAATTCAAAAGGGGAAGGATGGGAAAGATTGAGCTTGGAGACAACCCCACAGACCAGGAAACGAGGGATCTGAAGGTGAAGTGGGGACTTATAATCGGCTCCTCCACTGCACTAGTAGAATGCAGGGGAGTACATTCTGCCAATGTGGACCAGTAACTGCTAGGCCCTGGAGGTTCTCTGATTTAAAATCTTCAGACCAGCCAGGCACAGTGGCACACACTTGTGATCTCAGAGGCTCCAGAGGCTGAGGCAGGAGGATAACAAGTTCAAGGCCAGCCTTAGCAACTTAGTGAGGCACTAAGCAACTTGGTGAGACCCTGTCTCTAAATAAAATAAAAAAAGGACTGGGGATGTGACTATGTGGTGCAACAACCCTGCATTCAATCTTCAGTAGCAAAAACAAACAAAAAAATCTTCAGACCAATCACCATTCAGGAATCTGGAACCAATCTAAGCCTAAACCCTGCCTCCAGGAGCTCTACCTATGGGATTTCCTTTCATACTCTGGGAATCCTGAGGTATAGCAAGCATCACACTCCATCCCACCGCACTTAACACTGCTGAGAAGGGAAGCTGAGAATCTTTTGAACTCCAATGGAAATAATTCTTTAACTTTTCATCAATATCTTCTATTTTAATTTACATTTTTTTCTTTTTTCTTTTCTCTATGACCTGAATGTTTCATGGATACTTAGACATAGACATATTCATATTTGTTTTTTTCTCATTTTTAGCATCTCTGAAGATAGTTATTTTTCATAGATCAGTATTGTGAGGACTAGGATGTTTGATTAGTATATTTCAGATTTGTGTTTGTTATTTTTTCTTTTTAAAATTTTTATTTTGTATATGTTTTCTCTCATTTATCTGTTTCCCTTGATTCTCTTTCTCTTTTCATCTGCTAAAAGTCAATTTCTTCTGTTCTTTCACTCTTCCTTTAATTTTTTACTTATATCTTCTCCCTTCCTCCTTCAGAATCATTATCTCCTATCTCACTTCTGTTCTCTTCCTGTCCACCATTCAAAATTGTAAACTCTTTGGCAAACTTATTGCTTTTACTGGGCAGTAACTGATCATATCATTTCTGCTTATTGTGGTAATTAACATTATAGATGTCATAGCAGGAACTATTTGGCTTAATGCTATATATTGTCTGCATTGGTTGTTCTTATTATTTCTCTCCCCCTAAAAAGTGAGGTACTGGAAAATTTTAGGGAAACAGTATAAGTTCAGAGAGTAGAAACTCTATTGCCTTAGATCCATACTGCTAGATGAGTAGACAAACAACATGAAAAAGCTAGGGAACAAATCATCCATAAACCAATATACTTAAATAACAGGATTCATCAACACCACAGCAGAAAAAAATGTATCAGAGAAGTAGTTTACAATTAACATAATTACGGCCTTCCTGGAGTTCTTTGCAGCACCTGGTGACAAAATGGCTGCCCAAGGTACACAGGGGCAGAGCCTCCGAGCTTGGAGGCAACAGGCCCTGCGGGTGGTGGAGGGAGCCGATGGACTGAGTTGGGGCCAGGGACGTTACCCAAGAGCAGGGATCAAGAGGTGCTGGGCACCGGTTGGAGCCCAATGTTGGGCGTCGTGAACTTGTTCACCAACGATGGCAGCTTCCTGGAACTGTTCAAGCAGAAGATAGAGGAGGAGCAGTGGACAGGAGGAGCTGCCTCTGACCTGCCGACCGGACCAGCTGGCTACTGCAGCTGCAGGCCCACATCCTTCAAACAGGAAGGGTGACCCGGGCCCCACACTCAGCTTCATGGGAAAACACAGATACAGGAACAAATTAGCCCTGAAGATGGAGGCTGAGGTATTAACAAGTAAAGGTGACGCATGGGCCAAGTACATGGCAGAAGTGAAAAAGCACAAAACCCTCCAGTGTGGTGATGATGATAAGACTTGGCCCCTGGTGAAATGATCCCCTCCCCACATGCCCAGGCCTGGGACTCTCTGCATGTACATGAATATTTAATGCAATAGCAGTGGCAGCAGTCTTCCCAAGGACTGGAACCGAAGGAAATCGAGGTGCTCCCGCAGCTGCAGTGGATTCTCCAGGACTCTGTTTTACCTTGAGCACTTGCCTCCTGAGACTTAATAAAACAGTGGTTTACTGTCCCCTTTCTTCCTGTCTCCTTGCTCTCTCTGGTTCTCTCTCTTCCTCTTCTAGCCTTCCTCTCCTTCCCCTTAGCCATCACTTCTGGGAAGTAAAAAATTTGACTTAGTATCAGAAAAAGAAAACATAATTAAACTCATCTGTGAGGTAAAAAAATGATATGAGGAGTGAAATCAGAGGGAAAATATAGGAAGTGAAAGATCACTTCAATAAAGAGATATTCTGAAAAAAAACAAGCAGAAATCCTTAAAAATGAAAGAATCAATAAGTCAAATTAAAAATTCAATGGAAAGCATCACCAGCAGACTAGACCACCTAGAAGACAGAGATTCTGAAAAAAAAAAGAAGAAGAAAACCTTGAAATGAAGGAATCAATAAACGAAATTAAAAATTCAGTTGAAAGCATCACTGACAGAGTACATCACTTGGAAGACAATTTCAGGCAATGAAGACAAAATGTATAATCTTGAAAATAAAGTTGACCATGGAGAAAAGATGTTAAGAGACCATGAATAGTACTTCCAAGAAATATGGGATAATATGAAAAGAACAAATATAAGATTTCTGGAAATAGATAAGGGCTTGGAGATACAAACCAAAGGAATGCACAACCTTGTCAATGAAATAATATTGGAAAATTTCCCAAACTTTAAGAATGAAATGGAAAAATCAAATACAGGACCCAAACTATACAAAATTACAACAGACTCACACCAAGGAACATTATTATGAAAATGCCTAACATATTGAATAAGGATAGACTTTTAAAGGCTGCTAGAGGAAAACAACAGGTCACATTTAGAGAGAAAACAATCTGGATCTCAGCTGATTATTAAACCCAGACCCTCAAAGCTAGGAGGTCTTGGAATAATATATACCAAGTTGTAAAAGAAAATGGATGCCTGGGCTGGGGTTGTGGCTCAGTGGTAGAGCACTCACCTGGCATGCGTGAGGCACTGGGTTTGAGTCTCAGCACCACATATAAATAAATGAATAAAAAAATAAAAAAAAAGAAAATGGATGCCTGCCAAAAATACTACACCCAGAAAAAGTAAGCTTCAGAATTGACAATAAATTAAAAACCTACCATGATAAATAAATAAAAGAATTCACAACTAGAGAGCCTGCAGTATAAAACATACTCAATAAAATATTTCATGAAGAAGAAATGAAAAATAAAAGTGAAAACCAGCAAAGGGAGGCAATACATTAAAAGAATATTTAACCAAAGGAGGAACTAAGTCAAAAACTAGAAATAAATCAAAATGACAGGGAATAAAATCATTTATCAATAATAACATTGAATGCAAATGGCCTAAACTCATCAATAAAAAGACACAGACTGGCAGGCTGGATTGAAAAACAAGACCTAACAATATGCTGTCCCCAGGAGATGCACCTCTCTTGTAAACAAACATGGATTTCTATCTTCATATCAGATGAAGTAGACTTCAAGTCAAAGTTAATCAGAAGGGATAAAGCACATTTCATACTGCTTACAGGAATTATACATCAACAGGACATAACAATCTTAAATATGTATTCCCTTGAAACAATGGAGTATCTACATAAACCAAATAAACTCTTCTCAATTTCAAGAATCAATAAACCACAACACAATAATACTGGGTGACTTCAGCACACCACTCTCACCAATGGACAGATCCTCCAAACAAAAACTAAATAAAGAAGCTATATAACTAAAAATTACAATTAATAATTTAGACTAAAGAGACACACATAGAATATTTCATCCATCAATGACTGAATATATTTTCTTCTCAGTAGTACATGCATCCTTTTCTAAAATAGACCATATCTTAGTCCACAACTCAACTCTTAGCAAATACAAAAAAATAGAGATACTACCCTATATTCTATCAGATCTTAATGGAATGAAATTAGAAATCAACAATAAAATAAAAATAGAAGCTACTCTAACACCTGGAGACTAAAAAATATGCTATCGAAGGACCAATGGGTAGCAGAACAAATCAGGGATGAAATAAAAAAAAATCTTAGAAGTAAATGAGAATAGTGAAACAACATATCAAAATCTCTGGGACACTATGAAGACAGTTCTGAGAGGAAATTTCATTACATTGAGCTCATTCATTAAAAGAATAGAAAGTCATCTAATAAATAACCTAACATTATACCTCGAAACCATAGAAAATGAACAAATCAACACCAAAAGCAGAAGACAGAAAATGATTAAAATCAGAGCCAAAAGCAATGAAATTGAAACAAACAAAAAAATAATAAATCAAAAAATCAACAAAACACAGAGTTGGTTCTTTGAAAAAATAAATGAAATTGATAAACCTATAGCCAAGCTAATGAAGAGAGAGAGAAAACTCAAATTTCTAAAATTCATGATGAAAAAGGAAACATCATGATGAACAGATGATAATCAGAACCTATTTTGAAAATTTATACCCCAATAAAATAGAAAAACTTTAAGATATCAATAAATTTCTAGAGACATATGATCTAACAAAACTGAATCAGGAGGACATATACAATTTACACAAATCAATTTTGAGCAATGAAATAGAAAACACCATCAAAAGCCTACCAACCAAGAAAAACCCAGGACCAGAGGAATTCTTAGACGAGTTCTCCTGGAACTTCAAAGAAGAACTAACACCAATCCTGCTCAAATTATTCCATGAACCAGAAAAGCACAGAATTCTTCCAAACTCATTCAATGAAGGTACTATCACCCTGATAGTAAAACCAGACAAAGACATACTAAGGAAAGAAAATTTCAGAACACTATCCCGGATGAACATAGATGCAAAAATTCCCGATAAAATTCTGGCAAATCACATAAAAAAAATTAAAAAGAGAGTACACCATGATCAAGTGGAGTTCATCCCAAGGATTCAAAGTTGGTTCAACATACAAAAATCAATAAACATAATTCATCACGTCAATAGACTTAAAGATAAGAATTGCATGATTATCTCAATAGATGCAGAAAAATCTTTTGGCAAAACATGGCATCCGTTGAACAAAACACTAGGCAAACTGGGATAGGAGGAACATACAGCACCATTTTAAAAGCTATATATGCTAAACCCAAGGCCAACATCATTCTAAATGGAGAAAAATTGAAAGCATTCCCTCTAAAAACTGGAACAAGGTAAGGATGCCCTCCTTTCCCCACTATTCAACATAGTCCTTGAAACTCTAGCCAGGACAATTAGACAGATGAAAGAAATTAAAGGGATATAAATATGAAAAGAAGAACTCAAACTACCCCTATTTGCCAATGACCTGATTCTATATTTATAAAATCCAAAAATAAAAAAAAAACTCCAGTAGAAAACTTCTGGAACTCATAAACTAATTCATCAAAGTTCCAGGAGATAAAATTAACACCCACTAATCAATCAATTCCTATACAACAATGAAGAAAGAGAAATTAGGAAAACTATCCCATTCATAATAGCCTCAAAAAAATTAAAATACTTGGTAGTTAATCAAGTAAAAGAGATGAAATATTTCTACAATGAAAACTATGGGACACTAAAGAAAGAAACTAAAAAGACCTTAGAAGATGGAAACATCTCCCATGTTCTTGGACAGGCAGAATTAATATTGTCAAAATGGCTATACTACCAAAAGCTCTATACAGATTTAATGCAATTCCTATTAAACTTCCAATTGCATTCCTCATAGAAATAGAAAAAGCAATCATGAAATTCATTTGGAAAAATAAGAGACACAGAACAGCCGAAGCAATCCTTAGCAAGAAAATTAAAGCAGAGGCCTAACAAATTCAGACATTAAACTATACTACAGATCTGTAGTAACAAAAACGGCATGGTATTGGCACCAAAACAGACATGAAGACCAAGAGCACAGAATAGAAGACACAGAGACGCAGTCACATAAATACCAATATCTCATACTAGAAAAAGATGCCATAAACATACACTAGAGAAAAGATAGCCTCTTTAACAAATGGTGCTGGGAAAACTGTAAATCCATATGCTGTAAAATGAAATTAAACCCTTATCTCTCACTGTGTACAAAACTCAAAGTGGATCAAGGACCTGCACATTAGACCACAGACTTTGCACCTACTAAAAGAAACTACAGGCCCAACTCTCCATCATGTTGGCTTAGGAACTACTTCCTCAACAATACTCCTAAAGCATAAGAAGTAAAATCAATAATCAATAAATGGGATTGTATCAAACTAAAAAGTTTCTTAACAGCAAAGGAAACAATCAAGAACAAGAGAGAGCCTACAGAATGGGAAAAAATCTTTGCCACCTGCACCTCAGAGTATTAATCTCCAGGATATGCAAAAAACTCAAAAACCCTAACACTAAAACCACAAATAACCCAATCAATAAATGGGCAATGAAAATGAACAGGCACTTCACAGAAGAAGAAATATGAATTGTCAACACATATACGAAAAAAATGTGGGCTGGGGATATATCTCAGGTCATAGAGTGCTTACCTTGCAAGCACAAGGTCCTGGGTTCAATCCCCAGCACAGCAAAAAAAAAAAAAAAGTTCAACTTCAACTTCTCTAGTAATTAGAGAAATGCAAATTAAAACTACACTGAGATTCCATCTCACTCTTGTGAGAATGACAATTATCAAGAATATAAGTAGCAATAAATGTTGGCAAGGATGTAGGGAAAAAGGTTCACTCATACATTGCTGGTTGGACTGTAAACTGATGCAACCACTATGGAAAGCAGTATGGAGATTCCTCAGAAATCTTGGAATGGAATCACCATTTGACCCAGTTATCCCATTTCTTGGTTTATACCCAAAGGACTTAAAATCAGCATACTACAGTGATGCAGCCACACTAATGTTTATAGCAGCTCAGTTCACAATAGCTAAGCTATGGAACCAATCGAGTTGCCCTTCAATAGATGAATGGATAAAGAAAATGTGGTATAAATACACAATGGAGTGTTATTCAGCCATAAGGAAGAATGAAATTATGGCATTTGCTGGTAAAAGGATGGAGCTACAGACTATCATGCTAAATGAAATAAACCAATCTCCAAAACCAAAGGCTGAATGTTCTCTCTGATATGTGGATGCTAACACATAATAAGGGAGGAGGAGGGAAGAATCGAAGTTAATTGGATTAGGCAAAGGGGAATGAAGGGGAAGTATGGGGAATGGGAATAGGAAAAACAGTAGAATGACTCACACAAAACTTTCCTATGTTCATATCTGAATACACAACCAGTGAAACTCCACATCATGTACAACCACAAAATGGAATCCTAATAAGAATAAGTTATACTCCATGTATGTGTAATATGTCAAAATACACTCTACTGTCATGTATATTTAAAAAGAACAAACTTTAAAAAGAAAAAGAAACTGAAGGAAGAAATAGCTTGTTCTACAAAAGAAGTTGGAGTTCAATACCCCACCTTCAATAATAGAATGAGAACACAGAAAATCAATAAGAGGACTTGTACAAGTGTATAAATAAACTATTCCTGACAGATGTGTAAAATATCTACCTAACAAGAGCATAATGCACATTTTTCTCAAGGATACACTGAACATAATCCAGGATAGACATAGGTTAGGCCATAAAACATTCTTTAGTAGATTGGAATAGGTAAGTAACTATCTCCAACCACAATGGTATAAACTTAGAAATCAATAACAGAAGGAAAACTGCAACATTCACTAACTGATTAAAATACACAACACACTCTTAAAGAATAGGTTAAAAAAGAAATCACAAGTGAAATTAGAAAATACCTAGAGACAAATGAAAAAGAAATCCCCATATACTAAAATGTATAAGGTGCAAGGAAGTCAGAGTTCAGAAGGAAATTCTTATCTGTACATGTATACATGAAGAAAGAAGATGGGGACTGGCAAGATGGCCAAATAGAAGTATCCAGTACTTACCTTCTCTTCCATAAAGAAGAGTCAGAACAGAAACAATTAGCTGTATTTTAAGGTGAGTGGCACTGGAACACAACAAGGGAGAGATAGGAACCCTGTAAGACATGGAGACCTGGGATGGCAGCATACAGAATGGAATAAAGCATACGGGTAAGTTTGACACCAGTTCCCCAGCCAAGGGAACTTGCCACTGCAGGGGAAAGGATAATAGAGTTTTCATAGTCCCCATTGCCATGGATGCCTACAACCCTAAATATAGATCATCACAGGTTTGTAGCTGAGTTAGGGGAGTTACGTGGAGTCTGTACCATAGCTTTGCCTTCAGAGAAGGAACTTGCACTATTTCTCTACCATCTCCCAGGATCCAGGTTGCTGCAGCATGGCACCACACTGGGGATGCAACCATACTGCTGAGCTGCCATTCACCCCTGTACTGCTGATGGACCTGAGAGTACATATTCCATGCTACATTCCATCCCAACCCACACATGGCTTGAGCTATAGCTGAGCCCAAGTATCTGTATAACACACTCAACCCCACTTGAACTACACCACTTCTGGCCTGCCCACAGCATGTGCTTCAACTCAACCTAAGCTTGCATGCACTATTCCAACTGCTCCCATACACTGTAGTAATATTCACTGTACTCCATGTCCCAGTTGCCAACGTTCTTATTGACAAACTGGCCACACAGCACACACCCTATACCCACAGCTGAGGACACCAAACCCAAGTAGGTCATTAAAACATCCCCCATTCTGTGGACCCCAGTTAAGGGTGCTCCAAGTCTTCAGCCAAATGCACCACATAAGGAGTCATCAATTATAGATGAAGAAGCTACAGGGAGACTATACTGCTAAAATGGAATGAGAGCTAACGCAACCTACTAAAACAACACCCTAAGACATATCTTCAGGAGAAAGCCACTTACTTTGAAAGCCACTTTATACAATAGAGACAACTGATCCACAGATGTGCAAATCTCAATGTAGAGACAAAAGAAGTATGAAAAAACAAGGTAATATGACAATTGCAAAGGAACACAATAAGTCTTTAGCAATAGAATCTAAAGAAAAGGATACTGATGAAATGTGAAGAACTCAAAGATTGCTTCTAAAGAAACATAATGAGATTTAGGAAAATAAGTACAATAAAATTAGGAAGACAATTCATGATATGAATGAGGGATTCAGCAAATGAATACAGATATAAAAAAGCAAACAAAAAAATCTTAGAACTGAAGAACTCAGTAAGTCAAATTTTAAAAAATTGAGTAACATCTGAAGATAGGAAGATGGCAGAGTGGATCTGGGCAGTAACAACCCTCAACTCCTCCACAGCCCAGAAACAAAGCAGGGAAAGAACAGCTGACCTGACAGGTGGGTACAGTAAACACTCTAACACTCAATAATGGACAGTTTAAGGGTTGGCAGGACTTGAAATTTGGTTATCAGAGAAGAAAGTAAGGAAAGAATTCCATGATAACGAACCCTGAACAGGGTGTGGTCTTGGGGCAGGCAACAAAGAAAAAGAGGAAACACCCACAAAGTTTACTTATTTCACATCTGGAAAGAAAAGCAGATCAAGTTAAAATGGGACAAGAGCAGCAAAAACAGTGAAGGAGATTGTACGATTCAGCCCAAATTGTTGACAGAAAATGTTGGGACTAATGACACATTAACTAACTCAGGCTGACTCCTTACTCCCTGGCGGGTGAACAAGATCAAGGCCTCAAAGGCGGTTTCAAAAGTTAATGATTCACTTATGAGTTCTAAAAGTTTTCTGGTGGAATTTCTAGGTTCCTCTAAATATATAATCATGTCATCAGCGAACAGGGATAGTTTGAGTTCTTCTTTTCCAATTCGTATTCCTTTAATTTCTTTGGTTTGTCTAATTGCTCTGGCTAGAGTCTCAAGGACGATGTTGAATAGAAGTGTTGAAAGAGGGCATCCCTGCCTTGTTCCAGTTTTTAGGGGGAATGCTTTCAGTTTTTCACCATTTAGAATGATATTGGTCATGGGCTTAGTGTAGATGGCCTTTACAATGTTAAGGAATGTTCCCACTATCCCTATTTTTTCTAGTGTTTTGAGCATGAAGCGATGCTGTATTTTATTGAATGCTTTTTCTGCATCTATCGAAATAATCATGTGATTCTTAACTTTAAGTCTGTTGATATGGTGAATGACATTTATTGATTTCCGGATGTTGAACCAACCTTGCATCCCTGGGATAAAACCCACTTGATCGTGGTGCACTATATTTTTAATATATTTTTGTATGTGATTTGCTAAATTTTTGTTGAGAATTTTTGTGTCGATGTTCATTAAGGATATTGGTCTGAAATTTTCTTTCCTCGATGTGTCTCTGTCTGGTTTAGGTATCAGGGTGATATTGGCTTCATAGAATGAGTTTGGGAGGGTTCCCTCCTCTTCTATTTTATGGAATACTTTGAGGAGTATTGGAATGACCCAGCTATCCCACTCCTTGGCCTATACCCAAAGGACTTAAAATCAGCATACTACAGAGATACAGCCACATCAATGTTCATTGCTGCTCAATTCACAATAGCCAGATTGTGGAACCAACCTAGATGTCCTTCAATTGATGAGTGGATAAAGAAACTGTGGCAATATATATACAATGGAATATTACTCCACCATGAAGAATGATAAAATTATGGCATTTGCAGGCAAATGGATGAAATTGGAGAATATCATGCTAAGTGAGATAAGCCAATCTCAAAAAACCAAAGGACGAATGATCTCGCTGATAAGCAGATGATGACATATAATGGGGGGTGGGAGGGTTAGCATTAGGGTTAGGGTTAGGTTTAGGGTTAGGGTTAAGGAGGGTGGCAAGAATGGGGGAAGGAAGGACTGTATAGAGGGAAAAGAGGGGTGGGGGGGAAGGAAAAAAATAACAGAATGAATCAAACAACATTATCCTATGTAAATTTATGATTACACAAATGGTATGTCTTGACTCCATGTACAAACAGAGAAACAACATTATCCCATTTGTTTACAATAAAAAAAAAAGTTAATGATGATAAATTGGACCACCGTCAGGGATTGGTTAACAATAGTTCCCCGAATGTGATCAGCTCATGCTTGCCATATAGTCCTATGGGACTCTCGCCTGCGTGAACCGCCCCCCCCGACCTTTAAGCTGATTGGTTCCCGCCTAGCCTCCACCCTACATATAAGCTGTGTGACTTCCTCAATAAACGAGTTCCTGCTGTGACTGGTCTCCCTGACGCAACTGATTGTCCTCCGCCTGGAGGTGGGTGCAGGCGGTCAGTCCGCCCTACCTTTCCCGGTCTGGCCTTGTTGGGGAGTGCTCCCTTCCCTTGTTGCTGTTCGAGAAGAGCAAGGGGGCTAAAGACCCCAACAAGAAAAGTATGTCACACAGGGCATACATTCATATGACTGTTCATAGCAGTTTTATTAATATTCACCAAATTGAAAACATCCCAGATGTCTTTCGAACATTGAATGCAAAAACAAATGATGGTACGCATATACAAAGGAATAATACTTAGCAAAAACAAAAACCAGTGCATTCTTCTCATGTACATTTTCTGAGCATGCAAACCCAGACCCCAAAGGCTACATATTATATAATTCTACTTATTTGAGATTCTGAAATGTAGTTTTTCCCCATAGAAGAATTTCCCTATAGAAGAAGTAGTCATTACCAGCCTCCCTAGAAGAAATTAAATCAATGCCACTTGTCCCCACCTACTGATAGTAACAAAACCAGAGGGAATGCCTCTAAATTGGGATGTCTCAGTAATTGATCTAGAAGGAACTTGTAGAAGGATGGTTGAAAGTTACCAAAACCTCTTCCTCTTTACCCTCAGGCAAGGTTAGAGAGTGGGGTGAACTGACCCAAGAGTCACTCCTGAGGAGTGCTCCACCATACGAGTTCAGGTGAAGACAAGCCAACTGATACCCTACCCCTGATACTCTACCTCTGTTGTGTTGATAGGTAAAACCCCAGTGAGCTGAATCAGCCAGGGTGGAGGCTTCTGTGCCAGAGACTGCTCACAGAGAGCCTGCATCCACAGGCCCCAAAGTGGCAGATAGTCACCAAGTGCTTAGATAGGGTCACTAAAAACAAGCACCAGCAGAGGGAGGAGGTGCTCAGGAACTCACAGCTGCAGGTCATAGGAACTCAGATGAAAGTGAGGAAGTGGATGCTCTACCCCGTCAGGGTGATGGGGTAAAACCCTGGTGAGCTGTTGCAGCCAGGGTAGAGACTTCCAGAGAGAGCCTGCAGTCACAGGCTCCACAGTTTCTGAGAACCACCAAGTGGTTAGATAGGGCCTCTACAAACAAATTGCAGCACAGGTTGCAGGTGCTTAGTATTCATGGAAGTCAGAAAAGCCCTGAGTCCTGCACTCTGTGCCCTCACACTGAACATAAGCAGTTGGCAGGTGTAGTATCCTCTAAATACACAGACATGGGCCTCTGGACTATCTAACAAGCATTGGCTGGCAAGAAAATACTAGCAACCAGGGAAGTAGCTCTTGTGCCCCGGCACCTCTCAGAGGGTCCACAGCTGAATCCTAGAGTTGCCAGTTTATTCAATTCTCACTCAGATACACAGACCTGCAGAAGACATTTCTTGAGAATACCACCCAAGAAGCCAGCAGAGAACTTCACTCACACTCAATGTGGCACACCTCACAAAGGGGCTCGCAGAGGAGCATCCCACAGATCCCAGCACAGCCCAATGTGTCAAGACACAAGTACATAAACCTGCAACCTGCACATTCCAGGAAGGCAGCAGTCCTATACCTCCCACAGGCCACCCAGTGCCACATTACTGGAAGTACTGAACCAGAATACTCAACCTTAGATCAACATACCCTGCACACTCTAAAATACACACAGGAGATACCACAATGGATCCAACAGCACTGTATACACAGTGTTTCCACAGAAGGTCACACAATACTGCACCCCCTAACCTGGCTGCTTTGTCACAGACAACAACTAAGGACTGTCTCTTTTGTCCCACCAGAAAACTAGCAGGTACCTGGAAAACAAAGATCAGAAGGAAGCCTCCTAGAATTGTATCAGAGTAAAGCTGGTATGATCACTACCTCTGCACCCAGGGAAACTTAGAGGTAAAGCCAAAGAATGGTGGGCACCTTCTAAAAGTCCCAAATCCTGATGAAATCCAAATCA
This sequence comes from Sciurus carolinensis, assembly GCF_902686445.1. Lineage (NCBI taxonomy): Eukaryota > Metazoa > Chordata > Mammalia > Rodentia > Sciuridae > Sciurus > Sciurus carolinensis. The sequence goes on from NC_062232.1 coordinate 84,049,707, forward strand.
GGAAGACTGAATAAGAAATCTCCCCAGCACAAACAGCTTGGCATGGAATATCATAAATAGCTTTAATGTCAGTTTGAATTTTATAGATACTACTGTTTCTGTATTAATTTGATGTGTTCCCTTACTATTATTTAATATCATAGTCCTCAAGCTAATTGACTGCATTTCTTCTATGCAATAATTTTAAAGCACTAACTAGAACCATTCTTTTTATCTTTGCTTTTTTTCTAAGCCAAACCCTATCCTGCTTTATTAAAGATACTTTTCATAAATAATCATGGTATTTCAGACAGGACACGGGCAGACAATTGGTAATGGCATACAACAACTTTCAAATTCCCTTCTTGGTTGGACTCCCAAAGCAGAAAGCTACTATAAACCCCAATGAAGTCTTCATCTGATGCTCTGATAATACATTTTATTATCTCTAGCAACAATTATTTCAACCTATTCAAGAATATTATTCCAATTTTGTACTTGGATTAGAAGAATTGTAGAGAACATTTTCCTCTAAGGTTTCTTAGTGTATAGCTTTGCTCTGCAGTGATTGTGGGTAATAATTGTTTAATATCTTCTCTCAAAGTAGGGCTGGACACTGGGCATAGCAGTAGGTATTCATTGAGTGGGAGTAGCAAAACTTAGATAATTGCCCAGCCTGAACCACTTAGGAGAAAGATACTAAATAATCCCTTACATAAAAGTAAAATAGATAATCTTCCCAGCAGATGGATAGAAATACAAACAATATAAAAAAGCAAGGGAACAAGCCACTCCAAACAGCCTAAAACACTTCAACAACAGATCTCACAGACACTAAAGTGGAGGAAACATCAGATAAAGAACTTAGGAAGTTTATAGTAAAAATGTTCAGTTAACTAAAATAATATGTAAGGAACGGACTAAGAGAGAAAATACAGGAAGTAAAAGAATATTTCAATAACGAGATATTCTGAAAAAGAACCAAAGGGAAATCCTGGAAATGAAAGACTCAATAAATCAAAGTTAAAATTCAGTTGAAAGAATCACCAATAGATTAGACCACATAGAAGACTTTTCACACATTGAAGATGAAGTATATAGTCTTGAAAATAAAGTTGACAATAAAGAAAATATGTTGAAAGACCAAGATTAGAATATTCAATACATTTGGGATAATATTAATAGACAAAAATCTAAGAATCATTGGTGTAAAATAAGGTGCAATGGTATGCACAATCTTTTCAGTGAAATAATATCAGAAAAATGTCCAAATACAAGAGAAATCCAAATACAAGAGACATTTAGAACCCCAAATATGTAAGATCAAAAAAGAGCCTCTCCAAGGTGATTAAAATGTCTGATATACAGGCAGGTCACATGTAGAGCTAAACGAATTGTACTTTCTACTGATTTCTCAGTAAGGACTCTAAAATTTAGAAGCATCTGGAATAGCATATACAAAGCCCTAAAAGTAACAGGTGCCAACCAAGATTGTTATTGCCAGCAAAGCTATTCTCAGAATTGAAAATGAAATTAAAACCTTCCATAGTAAGCAGAATCTCAAAGAATTCATAACTACTAAGACAGTATTACAAAATATACTCAAAAATTACATGGGAAAGAAATGAAAAATAAATATCAGAGCCAGGTTATGAATGAATATCATTAGAAAATAATCAAAAGTGAATCAAGTCTTAATTAAACATTAGAAATAAATCAAAGTGGAAGAAAATAAAAAATCATCTTTATAATAACACTAAATGCAAATGGTCTAAACTCTCCAGTGAAAAGACATAGCTTGGCAGAATGGATTAAAAAACAAGACCCAACCATATGTAGTTTACAAAAGAGTCACCTTATAGGCAAAGACATCCACAGGTTGAGGAAGAAAGGATGGAAACAGATAAACCAAGCAAACTGAGTCAGAAAGCAAGAAGGAGTAACTACTTTGATATCAGACAAAGTAGATTTCAAGTCAAAATTAATCAGAAGAGGCAAAGATTGTCACTTCATTCTGGTTAAGGAAATCATTTGACAACAATAAATTATGATTGTAAATATTTATGTCCCAAACATCAGTGAACCTATGTACATAAAACAAACCCTGCTCAATATGAATACTCAAATAGACCTCAATAAAATAATACTGGGTGATATCAACACACTTCTTTCACCAATAGACAGGTCACAGCCAGACAAAACCTAGGTAGTGACCCTTCAGAACTATAAAATACTATTAATTGTCTGGGTGTGGTGGTGCATAACTGTAATCTCAACAGCTCGGGAGGCTGAGGCAGGAGGACTGTGAGTTCAGAGTCAGCCTCAGCAACTTAAGAAGGCCCTGAGCAACTCAGTGAGATCCTGTTTCTAAATATAAAAAGTGCTGGGGATGTGGCTCAGTGGTTATGCACCCCTGGGTTCAATCCCTGGTAACACAAAAATACTATTAATCAAATATACTTAATAGATATTATATAATATTTCATCCATTGATAACTGAATTTACCTTCTTCTCAGTTGCATGTGGAATTGTCTCTACAATAGGTATTTTAGGACACAGAGCAAGTCTTAGTAAATTTAAAAAAAAAAGAATTTCTTGCATCCTGTCAGGTCATAAAAAAATCAAATTAGAAATCAATAGTGAGATAAAAACAGAAAAGAGTAACATATGAAGATTGAATACTGAATGCTTTCAAATGAAGAAAGTCACAGAAGAAACAGGGAAGAATTTAAAAATTCTTGGAAAAAAAGATAAGAGAGATATAACATATCACAATCTCTAGGACAATATGAAGGTTGTTTTAAGAGGAAAGTTTATAGTATTGAGTGTATACATAAAAATATTCCAAATAAATAATGCAGTGTGACACCTAAAGGCTCTAGAAAAACAAGAACAATCTAATTCCAAAATCAGTATAAGATAGGAAGTAACTAAGATCAAAACCAAAATTAATGAAATCAAGAAAAAATCAATACAAAGGATTAATGAAACAAAAAAGAGTTGGTTCTTTGAAAAGATAAAACGGGATTAGTAAATCCGTAGCTAAATTAATAGAATGAAAGAGACAGAAGACCCAAATCAACAAAATTAGATATGAAACAAAGAGATACCACCAGAGACATTTCTGAAATTCAGAGGATCATTAGAAATTATGTTGAAAATTTATAGTCCAATAAATTGGAAAATCTAGAAGACATTGACAGATTTCTAGACACAAATAACCTGCCCAAATTGAACCACAAAAATATAGAAAACCTAAAAAGACCAATATCAAGTAATGAAATTGAAACAGTAATTAAAAGCCTGCCAACAAAGAGAAACCAGGACCAGATGGATTCTCACCTGAGTTCAAACATACCTGTAAAAAAGAACTAATGCCAATCTTCCTCAAATTATTCCATGAAATGAAAAGAGAAAGAACATTCCCAAATTCATTCTATGAAGCCAGTATCACCCTGATGCCAAAACCAGAAAGATACATCAAAGAAAGAAAATTACACACCAAAATGCCTGATGATTATTGATGCAAAACTCTTGAAAAATACTAGCAATCTGCATTGAAAACCACTATCAATTTGGTTTTATCCCAGGGATATAAGATTGTTTCAACATACACAAATCAATAAATGTAATCCAGCATGTAAACCGAATCAAAGACAAAAATCACATGATCTTCTTAATAGGAAAAAAAAAAAAGCCTTCAACAAAATCCAGCACCCATGGGCTGGGGAGATAACTCAGTTGGTAAAGTGCTTGCCTCACAAGCACAGGGCTCTGGGTTCGATTCCCAGCATCGAAAAAAAAAAAAAAATCCAGCACCCATACATGCTAAATATGCTGAAGAATCTAGGAATCAAGGAATGAACCTTAACATTATAAAGGCTATATCTGAAAATCCAAATCAACATAATGTTGAATGGAGAATTTCCATTTAGAGGAAGGAATTTCCTCTAAAATGAGGAACAAGATGAGAATGTTCACTCTCATCAATCCTAGTTAATATAGTTCTTGAAACTCTAGACAGAGAAATTAGGCAAAAGAAGGAAATTAAAGGGACACAAATAGGGGAAAAAAGAACTCAAATTATCTGTTTGCTGATGACATGATCCTATATGTAGAAGACCCCAAAAAACTCAACCAAAAGACTTCTAGAGCTGATTTTAAAAATTCAGAAAGATATAAAATCTACATAAAAACCAATAGCTTTACCATAATCCAATAGGGAATCAGGCAAGAAGAAATTGGAAAAAATATCCCATTCACAATAACTTTAAAAATAAAATATTTAGGAGTAATTCTAACCAATGAAGTGAAGGACTGCTACAATGCAAACTAAGGAACATTGAAGAAAAATTGAAGAAGACCATAGAGTATAGAAAGACCTACCATGTACATGGATAGGCAGAATTAATATTGTCAAAATGATCATATTACCAAAAGTGATATACAGACTCAATGTGATTCCCTTAAAAAAAATCAATGACATTCTTCCAGAACAAGAAAAAACAATCCTAAAATTCATTTGGAAAAATATAACACCCAGAATAGCGAAAGCAATACTGAATAAGAAGAACAAGGCTGGAGGTATCACAAAACAGACCTTAAATTATAGTACAGAGTGATAGTAACAAAACCAGCGTGGTACTGACATCAAAACAGACATGAAGATGAATAGAATAAAATAGAAACCATACAAACTACAAAGACAAACTCACATAGATACAGTCACCTGATACATAGTTGCCAAAAACATATTGGAGAAAAGATAGTCTTTTTTTTAACAATGGTGCTGGGAAAACTGGATATTTCTTTCTTAGCAAGTTCATCATTGGTTTATAAAAATACTATTATTGATTTTTATTTGTTGATTTTTTATTCAACAAATTTACTGAATTCATTTATCAGTTCAAATAGTTTTTTGGGTAGACGCTTCGGTTTTTTCTACATATAGAATCATATCATCTACAAACAAGGATAATTCAACTTCTTATCAGTATGCCTTTGATTTCTTTCTCATGACCAATTGCTCTGGCTAAAATTTTTAATATTCTATTGAACGAAAGCAGTGAGTGTGGACATCCTTGTGTTGTTTTATATTTTAAGGGAAAAACTTTCAGTTTTTCCCCGTTCAATATGAATGTTGGCTGTGGGTTTTTCATATATACCCTTTATTATTTTGAAATACATTCCTTCTACACCTAATTGTTCAGAGCTTTAATCATGAAGGGATGCTGAATTTTATTGAAATGCTTTTTATGCAATCATATAATTTTTTTACCTTTATGTTGACATGATAAATGTTTATTGATTTGCACACACTGAAACATCTAACCATGATCAAATGGGATTTATTCCAAGGACATAAAGATGTTTCAAAGTTCCAAAATCAGGAACAGGACAAGTATGTTCAGATATACCACCTCTACTCAATATAGTACTAGAAATTCTAGCAAAAGAAATTAGGCAAAAACATATAAGGCATCTAAATAGGAAAAAAAGTAGTGAGATTGTCTCTGATCACTGATGACATCATCTTATATATACAGTCCTACATAATTCCATCAAAGTACTGTTAGAACCATGAAATGAATTCAGTATTTTTGCATGATAAAAAATCAATATAAAAATCATTGTATCTATACACTAACAATGACCTAGCCTATATTTGCAACAGTATCAGAAGAAAAAATATATTTAGGAATAAATTTAACCAAGCAAATGAAAGATCTGTACCCTGAAGACTATGATGTACTACAGAACTGAAGATGGCATAATAAATTATAAAATATCTCATGTTCATTAATGGGGAGAATTAATATTGTTAAAATGTCCTTATTAACAAAGTGATAATATATATTTGAAACAACCCCCATAAAAATCCCACCAGCATTTTTCACAGGAATAGAAAAAAACAATCTGAAAATTCAAATGGAACCACATAATACCCCAAATAGCTGAAGTAATCAAGGGGGTAAAAAGCCAGAGGTATCACACTATCTGACCTCAAAATATACTACAAAGCTAAAGTAAACTAAAAATTTCATACTGACACAAAATAGGTGCAAAGACCAATGGAAAAGAAGAGAGAGTATATAAATCAGCCTAAGCATATTTGGTTAACCAATATTTGAAAAGGTAACAATAATATACAACAGGGAAAAGATGTCTCTTCAGTAAGTGTTACCAGGAAAACTGGAAATTCATCTGAAAAAGAATTAATATGGACCCATGTCATATACCATACACAAAAGTCAACCCAAAATGAACTAAAACCTTAAAAGCTGATTGAAACTCCTAAAGATAGCATAAGAGATAAATCCCTAACACTGGTTTTGGCAATTAAATTTTTGACCCCACAAAATACAGACAAATAAAACAAAAATAAGTAAGTGAAATTACATAAAAATAAAAAGTTTCTGCCCAGCAAAGGAAAAAAAATCAACAAAATGAAAGGGTAAGCTGTGGAATGAGAAAAATATCTGCACACCATATACTTGATAAAGGGTTAATCTTCAAAACACATAAGGAACTCCTACAACTCAATAGCAAAATACAACAAAAAACATCAAATAATTCAGTTTAAAATATGTGAAGGACTTGAGTAGACATTTCTCTTAAGAAATACAAGTAGCCAACAGATATAAGAAAATGTGCTCAGTATCGCCAATCATCAGGAAAATACAAATCAAAAACACAATGAGATATAGCATCATACCTGTTAGGAAGTTACATGGGTGTCTGTGTGCATGCACAATATTATTCAGTCTTCAGACTTAAGAAAGAAGAAAAACCTGCCATTTTTGACAATGTGGATAGAGCTTTGGTACATTATACTAAATAAACAAGATACAGAAAGAGAAATACTACATGATGGTCACACTCCCTGCTTTCATTCAATAGAGTACTAAAAGTTTTAGCCAGAGCAATTAGTCACAAGAAAGAAATTAAAGGCATACTAATAGAAAACTGAATTATCCCTCTCTGCTTGTATACGAGGAAAAATATCCACACATTTTAGCCACAAAAGTTTTCTGTGTTGTTGAATGGAATGAGTAAGAATAGGAAAAACATTTTGATAGTTTCCTAACAGACTACTACATAAAATTTAAAATTATCTGTTGTTCTTTTTCTAGGGCTTTGAGCTGTAATGCTAGGTCGTTTATTTGTTGATTTTTTTCTTCTTTTATTGAATGCGCTCCATGAAATAAATTTTCCTCTAAGTACTGCTTTCATAGTGTTCCAAAGATTTTGATATGTTGTATCTTTGTTCTTGTTTGCAGGAAATAGCTAAAATCAGAGCTGAAATCAATGAAATTGAAAGAAAAACAATCGAAAAAATTGACAAAATAAAAAGTTGGTTCTTTGAAAAAAATAAACAAAATTGATAAACCCTTAGCCACACTAACAAAGAGAAGGAGAGAGAAAATGTAAATTACTAAAATTCAGGATGAAAAAGGAAATATCACAACACACACGAGTGAAATACAAAACAAAATTAGAAGATATTTTGAAAATCTACACTCCAACAAAGTAGAAAATCTTGAAGACATCAACAGGTTTCTAGAGACATATGCATTAACTGAACTGAACCAGGAGGATATACACAATTTAAATAGATCAATTTCAAGTAATGAAATAGAAGAAGTCATCAAAAGCCTACCAACAAAGAAAAGTCCAGGACCAGATGGGTTCTCAGTCGAGTTCTACAAAACATTTAAAGAAGAGCTCATTCCAATACTCCTCACAGTATTCCATGAAATAGAAGAGGAGGGAACCCTTCCAAACTCATTCTATGAAGCCAATATCACCCTGATACCTAAACCACACAGAGACACATTGAGGGAAGAAAATTTCAGCCCAATATCCCAAATGAACATTGATGCAAAAATTCTCAAGAAAATTTTAGCAAATTGCATACAAAAACATATTAAAAGGATAGTACACCACAATAAAGTGGGTATTATCCCAGGGATGCAAGGTTGGTTCAACATCCCTAAATCAATAAATATAATTCACCATATCAACAGACTTAAAGTCAAGAATCACATGATTACTTCGATAGATGCAGAAAAAGCATTCAATAAAATACAGCACCACTTCTATGCTCAAAACACTAGAAAAAAATAGGGATAGTAGGATTGTAAAGGCCATCTATGCTAAGCTCATTGCCAATATCATTCCAAATGGTGAAAAACTAAAAGCATTCCCCCTAAAAACTGGAACAAGGCAGGGATGCCCTCTTTCACCACTTCTATTCAACATTGTCCTTGAAACTCTAGCTAGAGCAATTAGACAAAAGAAATTAGAAGGATAAGAATAGGAAAAGAAGAACTCAAACTATTCCTATTTGCTGATGACATGACTCCTATATTTAGAGGAGTCAGGAAATTCCACCAGAAAACTTCTAGTACCCATAAATGAATTCAGTAAAGTAGCAGGATATAAAATTAATAAATCTAATGCATTTTTATACATAAGTGATGAATCCTCAAAAAGAGATTTTAGGAAAACTACCCCATTCATAATAGCCTCAAAAAAATACTTGGGAATCAATCTAAAAAAGGAGATGAAAGACCTCTTTTGAACACTAAATGAAATGAGAACTACAGAACACTAAAGAAAGAAATTAAAGAAAATCTTAGAAGATGGGAAGATCTCCCATGTTCTTGGATAGGCAGAATTAATATTGTCAAAATGGCCATACTACCAAACGTGCTATACAGATTCAGTGCAATTCCAATTAAAATCCCAATGATGTACTTCACAGAAATAGAACAAGCAATCATAAAATTTACTTGGAAAAATAAGGGACCCAGAATAGCTAAAGCAATCCTTAGCAGGAAGAGTGAAGCAGGGGGTATCGCAATTCCAGAACTTCAACTATACTAGAAAGCAATAGTAACAAAAACGGCATATTGGCACCAAAATAGACAGGTAGATCAATGGTACAGAATAGAGGACACAGGCACAAACCCAAATAAATACAGTTTTCTCATACTAGACAAAGGTGCCAAAAACATGCAATGGAGAAAAGACAGCCTCTTCAACAAATGGTGCTGGGAAAACTGGAAATCCATATGCAGCAGAATGAAAATAAAACCCTATCTCTCATCTTGCACAAAACTCAACTCAAAATGGATCAAGGACCTCAGAATTAGACCAGAGACCCTGCACCTTATAGAAGAAAATGTAGGTCCAAATCTTCATCATGTCAGCTTAGGATCAGACTTCCTTAACATGACTCTCAAAGCACAAGAAATAACAGCAAGAATCAATAACTGGGATAGATTCAAACTAAAAAGCTTTTTCTCAGCAAAGGAAACTATCAGTATTGTGAAGAGAGAACCTACAGAGTGGGAGAAAATCTTTGCCACTCATACTTCAGATAGAGCACTAATCTCCAGAATCTATAAGGAACTCAAAAACTTTATACCAAGAATACAAATAACCCAATCAAAAAATGGGCTAAGGAAATGAGCAGACACTTCACAGAAGATCTACAAGCAATCAACAGATATATGAAAAAAGTGCAACATCTCTAGTAATAAGAGAAATGCAAATCAAATCTATCCTAAGATTCCATCTCACCCCAATTAGAATGGCAATTATCAAGAATACAAGCAACAATAGGTGTTGGCACCCCAATTGGAACGGCAATTATCAAGAATACAAGCAACAATAAGTGTTGGCGAGGATGTGGGGAAAAAGGTACACTCATACATTGCTGGTGGGGTTGCAAATTAGTGCAGCCACTCTGGAAAGCAGTGTGGAGATTCCTCAGAAAGCTTGGAATGGAACCACCATTTGACCCAGCTATCCCACTCCTTGGCCTATACCCAAAGGACTTAAAATCAGCATACTACAGTGATGCAGTCACATCAATGTTCATAGATGCTCAATTCACAATAGCCAGATTGTGGAACCAACCTAGATGTCCCTCAATTGATGAGTGGATAAAGAAACTGTGATATATATGAATATTACTCAGCTATAAAGAATAGTAAAATTATGGCATTTGCAGGCAAATGGATGAAATTGGAGAATATCATACTAAGTGAGATAAGCCAATCTCAAAAAACCAAAGGATAAATGATCTCACTGATAAGTGGATGACGACACATAATGGGGGATGGGAGGGGGGCAAGAAAGGAGGAAGGAGGGACTGTATAGAGGGAAAATAGGGGTGGGAGGGTGGGGGGGAAGGAAAAAAATAACAGAATGAATCAAACACCATTACCCTATATAAATGTATGATTACACAAATGGTACACCTCTACTTCATGGACAACCAGAGGAACAAGTTGTACCCCATTTGTTTAGTATAAAGCAAACTTAAAATAGCTAATATGGTTGTTCTTATATTAGGTATTCTTACTACAAATACACAATAATATAATAAAAGGGATAGAAGGAAATTTGGGGAAGTGATAAATATATTTGTGACCTTAATGACAATGTAAAAATTGCGTATATAGAAATTTTATGTGTCAATAATCTCAGTAAATTAGTATAAAAATGGAATGAAATGTATACCAAATTAGATAACCTAGATGAAGCAGATAACTTCATGGAAACACATAAACTTACCAAGCTGACTCAAGAAAAAAACCCAAAATCTAATGAAACATATATAACAAGTACAGAGAATGAATCAGCAGTCAAAAGTCTTCCAACAAAGTCTAGTATCAGGTGATTTAACTGGTGAATTGTATCAAATATTTTAAAAATTAATATAAATATATCAAAAAGTATTCTAAAATCCAGAGAAGGATGGAACACATCCTAAATCATTATGTAATCTGATACCAAAGTCAGACAGAAATATCATGGAAAAACTAAAAATCAATATCGCTTATGACTACAGATGCAGAAATTCACAAAAACAACTATCAAATTAAATACAAAACATATTTTATACTCCATGACTGAGGCTTATCCTAGAAACACAAATCGAGTTCAATATATGAAAGTCAATCAATATAATATGAGGGAAAATGAAGGAAAAACATATTATCTTATAAACTGATACAGAAATAATGCCTTTAACAATATCCAATTCTATACCATAATATAAATAAATAAACTAGGAAAAGGAACTTCTTCAACAAAATAAAAGGCATTTATTAAAAACCTAATATCTGCTGGGCACAGTGGTGTACACCTGTAATCCCAGCAACTTGGTAGGCTGAGGCAAGAGAATTGTGCATTGAACATTAGCCTTAGCAACTTGGTGAGACCCTGAGAAACTTAGCAAGACCCTGTCTCCAAATTAAAAACAAAAGGTTGGGGATGTGGCTCAATAGTTGAGTATCTATGGGTTCAATCCCTGGTACCAAAACAAACAAACAACAATGGAAAAGAAAAACCACAAAAAACCCCTAACATCATACTAGCTAACATCATAGTAAAGGATGAAAGGTTTTCCCCCAAGATCAGAAACAATACAAGGATAACAGCTTTTACCACGTCAATTAAAAACTATACTGGATATTCTAGCTAGATAATTAGGCAAGACAAATGGATTAAATGCATATAAATTGGAAGAAAGAAGTGAAACCATCTTTATTCACTGATAACATGATCTAATTTATTAAGAATCCACAAGAAAGGTACTAGAGCTAATAAATTCAGACAAATTAAAGGATGCAAGGTTAACACACAAAAAGCAGTCATGTTTTTGTACAACTGCAATGAGCAACCTATAAAGGAAATTAAGACAGGAATTCCATTTATAACAGCATATAAACTATAAAACATTTAGATTAATTTGAGCAAGATGCAAGATCATTACTGGAAAAGCACTTGTCTAGCATGCTCAAGGCCCTTGGTTCATCCCTGGCACCACACCCAAAGAAAAAGGAAAGGAATTAAATAAAAGACTTCCTGTGTTTTAAGACTGGAAGACAACATTTTTAACATGACAATTTTCCCCATATTGATCTACAGATTCAATTCAGTACCTATGAAAAATCACAGTACTATTTTTGGATACATAAAAAGTTTGATTCTCAAATTCATATACAATATTAAGCATCCTCCAATAGACAAAACAATTTTGAAAAGGAATAACAAATTTGGAGACCTCACAATTCTCAATTGCAAAGCTTACTACAAAGTTACAGTAATCAAAACAGTGTGGTACTGGCATAAGAACAGACATACAGATGAATGAAATGAAACTGAGAGTCCATAAATAAACGCACATTGTGGAAATTCATTTTTGAGAATGGTACCAAGATTATTCAATGAGGAAAACCGGTCTTCAAAAAGTGGTCTGGAACCAGGTGTGGTGGTGCATGCCTCAGAGACTTGGGAGGTCAAGACAGGAAGACTGCACGTTGGAGGAGGCCAGCGTCATCAACTTAGGAAGACCCTTTCTCAGAGAGGTGGGGGGGAAGGAGAGGAGAGGAGAGGGGTGAAGAGGAGAAGGGAGGGGAGGGGAAGGGAGGGGAAGGAAAGGAAAGGACTGGGGATGTAGGTCAGGGATGAAGTGTCCCTGGGTTCAATCTCCAGTATCCAAAAAAAAAAAAAAAAAAAACAACCAGTGGTGCTGGGACAACTGAATATACAAATGGAAACTGTTGAATTTAGATTTTTAGATTTTCACCTTTGACTCAAAATGAACCAGGGACCTAAATATAGAACTAAAACTATAAAACTAATGGAAGAAATCATAGAGATAAATCTTCATGACCTTGGATCTGGCAGTGGTTTCTTAGATATGACATGAAAAGCTTAAGCTTCAAAAGAAAAACCAAACTGGACTTCATAAAAAAAAAAAAAAAACTTACACATCAAGGGACACTATCGAGAAAGTGAAATGACAACCTACAAAGTAAGAAAAAATATTTGCAAGTCATATAGTTGATAAAGGTCCAGTGTCTAGCTGGGTATGGTGGTGCACACATGTAAACCCAGCTATTCAGGAGGCTGAAGCAGGAGGATCAGAAGTTTGAGGCCAGCCTCAGCAACATAATGATAAAAATAAAAAGTAAATAGGGATGGGGGTGTAGCTCAGTAGTATAGCACCCCTGGTTTCAATTCCCAGTACTGCAAAAAAAAAGTCTGTTTACCAGAAGATATAATTGTACAAATCAAAAATAAACAATTCAATTTAAAATTGGCAAAATACTTGAACAGATATTTCTCCATAAAAACATACATATATTTCTCTGAAAAATATTATAAATGGCCAAACAAGCATACGATAAAACCAATAGTCATTAGAGGAATGCAAATCAAAATCACAATGAGGTACTGCTTCCCACCTACTAGGATGGTGAGGATGATAACAATAATAAAAGAATATAACAAATGCTAGAGAAAATCTGGAGAAATTATGACATTGCTCATAGTAATGTAAAATGGTGCAGTTCTGTAGAAAGCAATTTGGCCATTTATCAGTAAGTAAACAGAATTTCCACACAGACCAGCATATACCTCAATATACTTTAGATACTAACATTTCATGATGGGATTAATTAGGGAAAAACGTCTAGAACCTTAGAATGGTGAGAAATAACAGGTAATTAATTTCAACTGTAATTTCAACATGTCTTTTTCTCAACTGGAACACTGAACAGTGAAAAGTGTTTTCCCATATTTTCAGACACTTATTGGCTATTACTATATTTTTGCTTATGTGATATGACCTGTTTTAATCAGTTTTTTTTTACCACTGTGACTTAAAGACCCAACCAGCACAATTGTAGAGGAGGAAAAGTTAATTTGGGGGCTCATGGTTTCTAAGCTTTTGGGGGACACTTCACATCTCAACTGTAACATGGTCTTTGAAACCTCTTTTAAAATTTTTGGATATATAGGTTTTTATTGATTGGAAAGTTACTTTATAATACATATATTAACAATTTATCATACCTATTGTTATACACTTTTTTATGCAGCCAAATCACTCAGTCTCTTATATTTTTTCCTTTTGTTGTCATATGTCATAAGTTAGCATGCTCATAACTTTTTTATAAAAATGTGAATTACTTTTGTAACAAAGAGGAAAAGGAACTTTTGAAAAGTTCATCCCATCTGATTTTACTAGGTGTATGTTTTGGGTGGAATTCTGAGTTTACTTCCTATAAATAGTTATATTGTTGCCACGATATATCTGGACTCTTTTGTCCCACTCTCTTCTAATTCAAAATGTCACTTTTTTTTTACTGTTTCTAAAATGAGCCTGCATATTTTCATGACTTCTCTCTAACAAATTGGGGATATCATCACAGCTGGTATATTTCCTTTTTGTTCCTTTTCTCTTTTGGAGCTGGTGGATTTCTAAACAGAATTACTTGCTTTCCTCTGAAGGGCTCATATTTTTGTCCAAATAGTCCATAAAGCAATACTCCCTCTCAAAGTGAATGCATGAACTCTTTTTCCATAGGTGGCAAACTGTTCATTACCAGTCCATGAAGACATAAGAACTTACATCATAATGTACAGGGGATGAGTGCTATTTTCATTTAAAAATAACGTCTAAAAATAATGTGCAATTTGATGTAGACAGTTTAGGTACTGGCACAAATTCATTTTGCAAATTTCAGGCTAGTTCTTTAAGCAGCATCATTCAAAAGTTATCATATACTCCAATGATATAATTAAATTTTACACACTTAATATAAAAAGTATTCATATGTCAATCCAAATTAATTACTTGGCATTCTAATTTTAATTTCTTCTAAGTCAGTATACAGTAAAAGATCAACTGGATGCTAGTATTTTAGTTTTTTGATGCTAATATTTCTTCTTACAAATTAATAAACTGATGTTCTGAATTTTCTTAATTCTTGCAATCTTATTATATATGAATTTTCCCCATATAGATGGATCTTGCTTTTCTGTTGTATGGAAATAGAGATTCTGAACTAATATGGTTGAGAGTCAAATATGGTGTACTTTTGTAAAACCATCAAAGTACTGAGCATTATCAGGGAAGACTTCAAGGACATTCAGCACACCTGACGACATAGACACAAACTTTGGCCAGGCCAAAGGCAGTTATATGAGAATATTGATGTCCCTCAACACCAATAAATCTGATGAATAGGATATTAAAGATAAAATGATAAAATAAACTGAAGTGTTCAACCATGCACACAAGTTAATGATGTAATATCTCAGAGAAATCATAATGTTTATTATAAAATGTAATAAGCAGCTGGGTGTAGTGGCACACATCTGTAATTCCAGTGGCTCGAGAGGCTGAGGCAGGAGAATCAAGAATCCAAAGTCAGTCTCGGCAACAGTGAGGCACTAAGCAACTCAGTGAGACCCTGTCTCTAAATAAAATACGAAATAGGGCTGGGGATGTGGCTCAGTGGTTGAGTGACCCTGAGTTCAGTCCTTCATACCACCCCAAAAATGTAGTAAGCAAAATGGTGTATTTGTAACACCAGAGAGCAGTTATTTCGAAACAGATGTGAAGATGACTCCATGTATTACAAAGGTGACATGAAAAATTTTTGGAGGAGGAAATATTTAATATATGATATTTCTATCATGCCACAAGCCCTCGAAATTAGTATTTCTTCCTCTTCTCCCAAATTTTAAAACATTTATTAAGAGTAGAAGAATTCAAATTCCAGGAAGAAGAATTTGTTCATACTAGAATTTGTTTGTACTGGGAAAATTTGTCTTCTCAAATGACTAGCAAAGTATTCCAACACCATTAAGTGAATGTGCAAAAAAGAGTTAACAAAGCAGGCCTAGCTCTCCTCTAAAAGTCCTGCTTGCCAGACTAGCCCTTAGCTGGAGTCTAGGAATTTGGACTAAGGGAGAATCCCCACCATTCTTTGAACTGATTAGAATGGATCACTGAGCCTAAACTTTTCTGTGCAAACTGTGTAATGTATGCTAAACAACTTCTTTCTTTTTGGGATTCTGGAATTTGGGTACATGCTAGGCAGAAGGCACCTATGTAAAAAGCCCCAGTAAAAATCTTGGAAATGGGCTGAGTATGTAGCTCAGTGGTAAAATGCTTCCCTACCATACACAAGGCCCTGGGTTCCAACCCCAGTACCACACACAAAAAAAAGGGCATTAAGTCTCTAATGAGGTTTCTTAGTAGACAACATTTCAGACATGTCACAATTACTTGTTGGAAGAATTAAATCTATCCTGTGGGATGTACACTGGAAAATGACTTTTGGAAGCTTGAGCCTAGTTTCTTCTGGTCTTGATGAATTTTTCCCTTTACTAATTTGGCTTTGTATTCTTCCACTCTTAATAAATAACATCTGTGAGTAGAACTATATACTGAGTCCCATAATTTCTGCTAATGAATCACTAAGCCTGTGGGTAGTCTTAAGGATGCTTGGCACACTGAATATTTCATTTTTCTTCATGAATTGTCACCCTCATATAAACCTCCACAAATGCAGTTTCTATTTGTATTTTGTTTATTGTTTCCTGAATCAGTCCTACTTTTTCAAAAAATATTTTTAGTGGTTGATGAATGTTTATTTTTATTTATTTATATGCAGTGCTGAGAATCAAACCCAGTGCCTCACACATGCTAGGTGAGTGCTCTACCACTGAGCCACAACCCCAATCCGAGTTCTACTTTTTTTAATAACCATGGATTGATAAAAATTTTGAATTTCTGCCCAACCCCCATATTATTTTTCTTTCAAAACACTTTTAGATTATTTATAGTCTTCTGCATGCACAGAAATCCAAGATTTTCTTGAACTTTAACAACCTCTAAACCAAGAACATCTAAAAGGCAAATGGAAAAAAACTTACAACTCCTTTCATAACAAAGAAAATTCATCTGATGATAAACATTTGAAAATACATTTAATCCCATCAATAACATAAAAATAAAAAGCAGTATCACATTCCCTAATGCCATGAGTAAAGAACTTAAAATTAAGAACATACAATAAATATACACTTACAGGGTCATAGACAGTATGTACCAAGTTCACTGTCACTTTCTAAGACAAACTATCCAGCTTATAGCATTATCCTAAAGGAAGAACATCTTGCTTATTTAGTAAGACATGACCAATGACCTGGATCAGCACTGAACACCTGAATCAAGGATACACAAAGATTAGAACAAATTTTAAAAATTAATAAAAAAATTATCAACAGAGAAGAAGGAAGGATCAGGAATGTTAGGGTAGAACACAAAGATAACTGAATGCCTGTCTAATCATAAATAGAACAGGTCATCACTGGAGTGAAACTATAAAACCACAGGTTAGGAGGTGGACTCAAAAGAAGGTAAGAGTTCATAAATTTGATAAAAGGGATCAAGAATGTTGCCAGGAAAAGGGTGGATGGACTTCTAGAAAATATGGAAGAATGGTGTTTCGGTTTGGATGTGAAGTGTCCCCCAAAGGTTTATGCATTAAAAGCTTAATACCAGCCTGTAGCAGTATTGGGAGGTGGCAGAACCTTTAGAAGGTGGGGCCTACTAAAAGGAAGTCAAGTGATTAGGGGTGTGCCCTTGAAGGGGATATTGGAATTCTGGCCTCTTTTTTCTTTTTGTTTCCTGGACACCATGAGGTGAAAAGTTTTGTTCTACCATGCATTCTCCACCATGATGCACTGTCTTGGCACAGGACCCAAAGCAATGGGTCCAGGTTACCATGGACTGAAATCCCTGAAACTAAGCCAAAACAAATATTTACCTTCTTGTAGTTGTTTATCTCAGATATTTTACCACAGTGGTAGAAACCTAACTAACAAATGGACAGGTTTTGATAGGCAGAGATTATGGGGAGGTAAGGTTGACCAGTGGAAAAAAGGAAAGGTGAGAAAGGTAGGTCCTCCAAGAAAAAGGAACTGTGTAAATAAGCTGTGGTGCAGATAATGTGAAAAGCCTATTTTTATTTGTAAAGCATTATGTATTGTATGAGTTATTCTAAAAGCCATCATGTACAAAATGTTTTAGAGATAAATTCAAAGGTATCTTTAAGGTGTAGACAACCTCTCTAATACAAACTGTTCCTGCCAATAGAAAAATAACAAAAGATATCCAAAATCACTTAGTCTAACATAACAAAAAGAGATAAGAAAACTATGGTATAAAACCATAAAATTATATCCCAATTTTATTCATGATGGAGAATGAAAAATATGGTAAGTTGAATCCAGTATTATTAAAAAAGCAGTAACAAAATATTCTGATACAACTTGAATGAGATAGGTATATTCACTACTATAGATAGACATATCCACAATTATACTCAAGATTTCTGCACTCCTCTTTCAATAACAAGTTGAGCCAAAATAAAGATATATAAGAGAAGACATAAAAACATTAGGAACAAATTGGACATAATTGATAATTGGAGAACGATCCACACAGTAACAGAAGAATGCACATTCTCTTTATATATACATGACATATTTACTAAGATAGTCAATATTCTGGACTATTAATGAAATCTCAATTAATTTAAAGGATTCAAGTCACACAAAAGATGTTCTCTGACCACAATGGAACTAAATAGGACATCAATAACCAGAAAAAAATCCCAATACATGGGAACTACACATCTTACTTCTAAATAACTCTTGGATCAAAGGAGAAACCAAAAGAGAAATTTGTGAGTGATTTCAATTAAAGATAAATGTAAACACAACATAGTAAAATTTGAGGGATGTAGCTAAAACTGTAGTAGAGGGAAATTTACGGTACTAAAATGCCCACTTTAGAAAAGAGGAAAGGTCTCAAATCACATAATAATTTACTAACCAAGTAAACAGAAGAAAATAATCACATAGAAGAGCAGAAATCAATGAAATAGAAAACAGAAAAAATTCAATAAACTTAAAACTTTAGCACTATAAAATGCATAAGGAAATATAGAAAGCTTCATGGTCTTAGAAAAATTTACTTTTCCTAAAAAATAAAGAACTTTGGTACCCTGTGACTATCTCATAGAGCTGAGGTCTGACAAAAAGGGATCATGCACAAACAAGGGGGTACCATCAAAAACAAGTGCAAACCACCAAGTCTAAAGCATCAACAATAAAACTAAAGCAGGGAAGATAGCAAAGGGTCCACAGAGGGGAATCTGTGTGACAATCCACAAAGTAATTTTTTCCCTTTCCTGCCTTCCTTCCTTTCCTCCCTTTCTTTTCCTTTCCTCCCTTCTTCTTTCTCCCCCCCCCCCCCTCTCTCTCTCTCTCTCTCTCTCTCTTTTTTGTACCAGGGAATTAATCCACGAAAACCTAACCACTGAGTCACTTCCCCAACCCCCTTTTAATTTTTTTCCTGTTGAGACAGGGTCTCACTAAGTTGCTTAGGGCCTTGCTAAATTGCTGAGGCTGGCCTTGAACTTGTGATCCTCTTGTTTCAGCCTCACAAGCCATTAGGATTATAGGCATGCACCATCATTCCTGACCACAAAGTAGTTTCTATAGGTGGTTTCCAGAAAGACTCTCCTCTGAGACCCAGGGTTTTAGGGGCAGAAAGAATCTAATGAAACAGTAAACCTGTGTCATCAGATTAGAGCAAACTGAAGATGACTGGGCCTTTTTAAAACCTACCATCCAAAGAAGACTCCTGGGATGCTGCTGCCCAGAAATCATCTTGGGGATTGAGAAGCCTGCAATAACCCCAATGAGAAATCTGTGTGAAAAGTTCAAAGCATATGGGTTCCTTTCCCTTAAGGTCGTGCCCCACACCCTCACCCTGTGCAGGTTGAGGTTCATTCTTCTCTTGCACCTCCACCAAGCTGGAACTCTGAAGCAAAAGGCAGATGTGTTCCCCTCTCTTCCCACTCCCTCTCCCAGTTTTGAGCTGTGTCTCAGTCATCTCCACCACCTAAATATTGTCATTAAGGAAGACAGACAGTAGAAAGTTAAGTGCTGACACTGCAGAAGAAAGACAATAGTAGTGTAGCCTGTTTTTCATCCCCACCCCTGCCTTTCCTAATGCAGAGCTACAGGTGTTCATGAATTGTCACTTCACTGTTTCCTCTCTGGGCTTTGTTTATAAGCTCAATTCCCCCATTCATACACAGAAACACACACCATGTTGAGTGGGTAGCTTGAGGCAGACAGAGGAAGAGGATGTTCAGAGTTAGGAAGAAGTGGGAGGACTGGAGGAACTTCAAGTACTGGGATCTAGTCTCAGCCACCACCTCCCAAGGATGCCATTTCTTGGCCTTGCACCCACTTCCACCAACAGCAACTGTTGCTTCTCTGCAAAAATGCTTCCTGGGATGACTCCTCACTTCTTGAGCTCCTGGACAAAAGACAGACCTAAGATGCACGCAATTGGCTGAGGGATTGTTTCCTTGAACAACAAATGGTGAAATTCTGGTTGCCCGAGAAACTAAGTTTTCAAAATAATGCAGCATGCAAATACCTATCTACCCACCCAAACATTCCACAAGTTGTCCCACCTGTCTCAATGTCTCAATTGCCAGTGGTATCAATGGTATGTTTTTCCAGTCCCTTCTTCATGCAAGTAAACATGACTTTCTGCCTGCTCAAGCAGCAGCCTGGTTACATGACCCACTCAATGCCTAACATAACCACTCAGTGAGCTTGTCTGCAGCAGCCCTGCAGCTTGGACAGGAGAATCTTCTGACTGTGGGGTTGAGCTATTTGGTAGAAAGCTCCTAACCCTGGTGAAGATAGAGTACTAGAAGGCAGGATGGATTAGGAACCAGCTTCTGGCCCTAGGCTTGGGCCTTGCTCTGTAGCACCACTCAGTCAGTGAGGGTTACTCCAGGAGGATTTGGGAGACAGACTGAATTTTAAGTGTTTTGTGTAATGTTTGGGTAACAAATGAAAACTTTCTCACCCCCTCTGTCTCCTGTCTCTCTCTCACACACACAACCTTTTTTGAAAAAATCTTTTTATGTGTGTGTGTGTGTGTGTGTGTGTATTCATACACACATATATTAGGAGAGAGAGGGAGACTCACTAAATTACTTAGGGCCTCACCAAGTTGCTGAGGCTGACCTGGAACTTGCAATACTCCTGCCTCAGGTCTCCCAAGTTGCTGGGATTATAGGTGTGCACCACCATGCCCAACCTGTTTGAAAATTCATGATGAAGCATTCAAATTCCAATTTCCACCACTGGAATGACCTCTGTTAATATTTGTGGTTTGCAAAGGGATGCTAAACTGACACTTTGTGCTACTTTCATTAACCTTCTTATACTACAGTCAGGTGGAAAAAATATCTTGTGCTCTAAGACAAATTAAAACTAAAAGGCTTACTGTCTAGTTCTTTTAGAGAAAGAAAACATTTTGTATAACTCTCCTCATCCTTGGACTTTCTCTCCAATTAACTTTATCCCTGACTCGTGTTGCTGTCTGAACATATTACGAACTTCTTGATTTTGAATGTAAAAAACATTGTGGAATAAGCTAAGTAACTGACAAATTTACAATTTATTCCCTTTAGATAATTTTGTATTTTTATTTGGCAAGCCAGTTTGGAATTTGTAGTCTCTTGTACTTTTTAATTCCTTTGATATGTTTGGAATCATTGTAGAATTTTCCATGATCAAATAATAAAACTTGCCTAAATTTAGTCCATTTACATCTATTTTTAAAAATGGGATCGGGGGCTGGGGAGATAGCTCAGTTGGTAGAGTGCTTGCCTTACAAGCGCAAGGCCCTGGGTTCGAGCCCCAGCACCACAAAAAAAAAAAATGGGATCACTCTTTCCATGTATGACACACCTCTTTTACAAATTATGGAAAACACTAAGGTTTCTAGTTCATTAAAAATTCTATACACATCATCATTTTTTTTTTGGTTTGGTACTGGGAACTGAACCCAGGGATGCTTTATCACTGAGCTACATCCCAAGTCCTTTTATATTTAGAGAGAGTCTTGCTAAGTTGCTGAGGGTCTCACTAAATTGCTAAGGCTAGCCTTAAACTTGCAATCCCCCACCTCAGCCTCCCCAGTCACTGGGATTACAGATTGTGCACTGCTGCATGAGGCTGTTATCATTTTAAATGGCTATATGATACTGTCTTAACATTTGCCACTGGTACCACCATGACTGAATCATCTTTCTGATTGAATTGAATCTGTGGGCTTTCCTGTCTTGTTCTTTTACCCTTAGGTAGCACTGTAGAAAAAGATTCTCTGAAGAGAAAAATCCAACCTCTCAGCTCTTCATCCGCTATATCCCTCAATATACTACTCCTACCCAATCCAGGCAGATGGATACCTCATTTCCACAGGAACTCTTCCTAACTCCATGCTTTTCTTCACATCACCAATATTTTTCCTATACTTTAGGGTCCAACTTAAGTAGTTTCTTTTCTCTGAAACATGCCTTTGAGATTCAAGATGAGAAAAAGCTTTTACAATGGGCATATCACTCATATACTAATTACCTGTACATGGATATTCATGTGTCATCTTTGCAACTGTATTTTAAGTTCAAGTGAAAGGATGATTTCTGCTAACTTTTACACAGAACTTTATTGAAACACGAAGAAGACTAATAGATATCTATACATTAGAACAACAATCAGAAGAGTAGCTTATTTATGATGGCTCAGTTCATTATAAGCTCAAATACTAACTATCACAATCTCAACAAGACAAATATCAACAAATATGTTTTTCAGTTCCAATATTCATTTGGCATGAGAAAAATGATCCAGATTACACACAGGGTTGGGTAAAGTTAAAGTTGTACACTGCAACACAGAACCAACTGTGGAAAACAAAACATTACCCAAGGATCATAATTCAGGAACATAAGGACAATCAGAGGCAAGTGATTATTCATATGATTTTTCTTGACCTGCTTCAGGGTCATTTTGATGGTTTATTTTCCTTTGTAATTCCTTAGCAAATTTCTCAGCTTCATGGAATGCAGAAATAAGTGGATCAAGATCTATATCATCATCAGTGAACACTGCCTCTTTCTTGATATTGTTACTGATATTCTCAAATATTGCAAGAACAATTTCAATATTATCATTTGTCTCTTCCCTATTAAAGATATCCATAAATTCTGACATTGCTCCAGTGCTGATAAGGTCTTTTGTCATGACAAGATTTTCAGACAAATTCAGTAGCATTTTCAAAATTTGAAACCTTGTTGCAGCATTGCCTGTAGCTAGTAAGGAAAGAAACCCAGACATATAATTGGCAACCAGTTCATGATAGTCAGTAGTAGTCGTGAGATGTCCAATCATCCTTAATCCAGACAGTTGCTCAGGGGAATCTATACTATAAGAAAGGGTTTCCTCACACACTTGACATACATATGTCTGAATCATGTTTAGATTTGGATAAGGTGGAGCCATGAGAATCATGTTTTCCAAAAACCTTGTCCTAACTCGGGAGGATGGATAATTGAGTAAAGTTTCAATAAGTGAGACAATGCCTGAATCCCGAATGAAATCACGAGTAAATTGAGAAGCACTTCTCATACCCATTGCAATTTTAGAGATTTCATGAATGAAAGGATCTCGAATTTTGTCCATTAATAAAAGAAGTTCTTCAAACTCTTCAGAATCAATTCTAAGCTCACACTGTATGCAGCTGCAGGACCAGTTCTCAGGCTCTGCACTCTCCCTGGCCCTAAGATGCTCTCGGATTTCCCGCACAGATCGGTAGGAGGGATCATACTGAAATGGGAACTCGGGTTCAGGCTGATGTACGGATTCCTGCTCTTCCCCTCCTGGGCTAAGTTCCACAGGCTTTGGCTTCCCCCCAAACATTTCAAAGAAGAGAGATGCTGCTTCTTTTGGAAATCCACAGGGGCTTATGGATGGAAAGCCAACCCTAGACCATGGACCAGGTTTGAACTGAACAGTGACCTCTTCCCAGCTCTGGGGTCTACGTGAAGGATCAGGTCCCTGCTCAGGGGAATACCCAGACTTGCAAATGGCCCTGAACACAGGGGTAGGATTTGATTCAAAATGGGTCTCATCTCCTGCCCAGAACCATGACCCCACTATGGCCTCATCTTCATCAGCTAATGTCCAGGACTCATGGTTGGTTTCATTACCAGTACTGTTATTTACCTCATCTTTAGATTCAAAACAAGACCCAAGAAGTACCCCGTTCTCATTTTCTGGCATGAACTTACAGGAGGTCACAGTTTCAGTTTCCTTAATGGCCCTGTCTCCAGACCAGAACCAGGACTCGACAATCATTTCTTCATCATCCTCTGGCTTGGACACACCGCCTATTTCTGTTTCTCTATTGAATTCTTTTCTAGCCCATAACCAGGACCCAAAAATGGTCTCTTCAGTCTTTGACCTAGTTTCTTCTACTACCTGAGACCCAGACTCTACACTGGCTTCTTCAGTCCAGAAATAGGACCCAACCATGATTTCTGCCTCCTTAGTCTCAGGCTTGGACTCCTGTGACAGGATGTCCCCTGTCACCACTGCCTCCAAACTGGTCTCTTCCCAGAACCAAGACCCAACAACGACTTCCTCTTCATCAGCTTTGGAACTGTATTTGCTGCAAAATTCAGCCTCTCTAATGGCCTCTTCCTTGGCCCAGAACCAGGACCCAACCATAGGTTCCTCCTCAGATGCTACCCTGTTCTCTTCTTTTGCCTCAGCTGATGCCCCAAGCCTGTCCTCTTCCCCAGCCCAGAACCAAGAACCAATAAAATCTTCCTCCTCAGTTACTGAACTGGACTCCTTTCTGTTGGTAGCATCTATGGCTTCTTCTTCTTTGCGGAACCAGGACTTGATCATGGTCTCCTCTTCAGTTGGTAACTTGGCCTCTTCTCCAGTCTCATGATCGATACTGCTCCCTCCTGCAGCCCATAACCAGGACCCTGCAATGGCTTCTGATCTTGGATATTTTCTAGACCAGAGCCATGAATCAACAGTGTCCTCCTCCTCCTCCTCAGATCTAGACTTCCAACTTCCTCTGTTGGAAGGATACATGCAAAGTTCTTCTTCTGCCCAAAAGCAAGACTTATTATCAGTATCCTTGGATTCTGCAATAAATTTGTATCTGCCACCAGCCTCATACTTCATACTGGCCTCTTCTCTGGCCCCGAACCAAGATGATATAATGCCCTCATCCTCATCCTCCAGCATAGACTTGTTGTTGACCTCAGCCTCCACACAAGCATCTATTCCAGCCCAGAACCAGGAACCAAATATGGGTTCATCTTCTTCCTCCTCCTCTTCAGCTCCTGGCATGATGTCACAACTAGCTTCAGCTCCAGAATTCATAGGGGTCTGATTCTCAGACCAAAACCAGGACACAAATACAGTCTCTTCTTCTGATTCTGACCTGGTCTCTTCTCCAACCCCAGATTCTATGTTGACTTCTCCAGCCCAGAACCAGGGATCAATGATTTCTTCCTCAGACCTTGGCCTGGACTCACAGCTCAAGCCAACATCAGATTCCACCCTGGGTTCATCAATGCCCCAGAACCAAGGCCCAAAAATAGTCTCTTCCTCAGCTTCTAGTTTAACTTCTTCACTAGCCCAAAACCAAGAACCAACAATGGCCTCTTCATCATTAGCTGCTAGCACAGATTCAGAAGTGGCCTCAGCCCCAATTTCGATACTGGTCTTTCCCCCAGCCTCAAAACAGGAATCACCAACAGGCTCCTCCTCAGCCCTGGGTCTGAATTTATTTCTGGCCTCAGTCTCCATATTGGTCTCTTCATTAGTCCAGAACCAAGTCCCAAAAATAGACTCATCCTCCACTTGTGAACTTGAGTCAACACTGGCCCCATCCATCATGTTGGACTCTTCAGTATCCCAGAGCCAGGTCCCAATGAAGACCTCCTCTTCTGACCTGGCTTCTCGCTTGGCCCTGGCTCTGGCCTTGGTTTTGGCTTCTTCCTTTGCCAGTGCTCTGGCCCTGGACTCTTTCTTGGTTTTGGATCTTAAAAATGAATTAGGCTTTTCTTCAGGCCAGAACCAGGACTCTTTTTTTATTACATCTAAAGATGCAGACATGACATCAATGCTAGGTTCTCGCCTAGCACTGTGCCTGACCCTCTTATTGGCCTCATTCCTGGCTCTGTGTTTGGACCTGGATTTGGCCTCTTCTCTAGCCCAGAACAAGGTCTTCATATTATTTTCACAATCAGACCCAGAACTGGATTCAACATAGAATTCTTTCTTAGACTCGAACCAGGACCTGCCATTGGCCTCCTCCCTGGACCTGGACCTGGACCAGGAACTAGTCTTTTCTTTGTCCCAGAACCAGGATGTCTTAACAGACTCATCCTCAGAACCAGAACTAGACACCATATAAAGTTCCTGCTTGTTTTTCTGCCTAGACATGGTATCTACCTCTTGTTTGGCCATGTGCCTGGACCTGGTACCGGTTTTCATCCTGTTCCTAGGATGAAATCTTGTACTGACTTCATTTCCACTACAGAACCAGGTATTCACAGATCTGTCTACCCATTTAAAATTAGAATTCTGAGAGGCCTCTTGTTTGGATATAGGACCTGGACAGCACCAGGACCCAATATTGGTTACCTCTTCTAACCCTAATGAAGGCTGGAATCCCACTTGAGAATGAGTCTTCTTTCTAGGAAAGTTCTCAACGTCCATATTAACCAGTTCTCTACCCATAGACAGGCACTTAGTTTTAGTAACAAACCCAGAATCACTACAGAACAGTGGAGAGTCTTTGGCATTGCTTTGGAGCATTCCGTCTGTCTTTGACATGGACTCAGTCCCAAATGATTTTTGGGTCCAGGCTTTGCCATCATCCTTGAATCTTGAACCAAGGTTTGCCTTAGTTTTACCCTTATTATGTATCCCAACTACTGTATTGGATTCAGTTTTGGACCTTGCTCCAGGCATCAGCTTGCTCTTAGTTTTTGGCCTTGCTCCAGTCATTATCTGGTTGGGTATTCTAACCTTGGGTCGGACCACCAGAGGGACTTCATTCTCTATCTCAGCTATGCCTACAACATCTTCCCCAGACTTCTTTTCAGGCATAGCCTGGGTTCCAGGTTCAATATCTGCCCCAGTCATAGTAAAAGTTGGACAAAGTACAATTATATATTACCCAAGTCTCAGCCTTAGGCACAGATCTGTCAAAGAATGGTATCTTCACACTCAGAACTTTTAGCAATTTAGGATATAAGGCTGGAACAAAAAATTGAGTAAATCAAGTAGTCAATCAGGATTCTACCCAACCACAGTCTCAGTCAACAATATAGATACAGTGCGGAGGACGCATAACCAAGCTGGGGAAGGATGGATGGTTCCTGGGTGGTTGCGGACCTGTTGAGGGTGGTGGTCTGCAGCAACTCCAGCACTGCCACTGGAGGTGGATCTAGGGAGAGAGAACGAAATGGGGGATTGAGTCTCATCCAACTGTGCCACCTCATGCAGAGACTTACACAGAGAGACTAGTGCTGATGCTAAATGGGACAGCTCAGGTATAAGAAAATCTCTGTTCCTCTTGCCTGCTGCAAAATAGGTACAGGTAAGGTGGGAAAGTGTGTTGTCCACAGAGAGGCAGAAGAGCCTCCAACCAGATCCTAATCATTCCTGGACCCCGCCAGTAGTGGCTGGTCTCCACTACCCCACCCAAAAGTGAACCCACTCCCATACCAACCTTCACTGATGTGGTGCAATTTCCCCCTCCTTTCTTTGTTCAAGTGGTGTTATGCCCCACAGCCGACTGCAGGGGGTCCTACAGACAAACATACAGGAGAGAATGGAGTCTGAGTGCTTGATAGATAGGCACACGCCCTGGCCCAAAACAAATCTCTCTCTTTCAGTTTAAGGGTTCAATCTGCCCAAAAGTTCCCTGTCTCCTGGTCCCAGCTCTTGGGTCTACAAGGGCCCAACCTACACCTACCTCCACATTCCTAATATCTCTGGCCAGAAGAAACAAAGGCTGCTGTGGCAGTGTGCAAGTCTAGCAGAGAGAAGTAGACAGTCCTGCACCCACTTGGAACAAAGCCCAATGCCACCTGCCATGCTCTTCCTCAGTAGTTGCCCCCCAGACCCTCTCACCAACCTCCAGAGATTTGAGTCAGTCTCTTCCTCCTCTTTCCTTTCTTGCAGAACTGAACAGCCTTAAAGCAGGTCTATGGACAAACAGATGAAATGATAAGAGTCAGGGGAAAAAAACAGCAGCAACTGTGCTTGGTGGACAGACCAACACCAAGGATAGAAGTCTCCATATTATCAGTCTTTCCACATTTAGGGTCCTGCTGGTGGAATACTCTTGTTTTATTTAGGCCCTGTTGCAGGGCTCCAGAGGTAACACCACCTTCTCTTGACGTCATACTCTTCCCATTACTCCCTTCTCCAATTCTGAGGATTCACCACTAGGTGCGCCATATCCCATTGCCCTGCGCAGCATAAAATGGGGGAAGGGCACCGCACATTCTAGAAAGCAGGTGGTGGAGTAAGTGGTACTTGTGACTCCCTCACCACCACCCCAGTCCTCCCACCCAAGGCAAAACCCATCTTTTCAGGACCCCAATTTGGGAGAGTGAGGGAGAAGGTAGGGGGAGTGCCTGGACAGCTTTTAGGAGATGGGGGCATGCTACTGGATGCCTGGCCAGGTCTGGTCAAAACCACCCCACCCCCATTCGGGTCTCCACTGAGTGCCCAGTGCCCACCCACCATCCGCACACACCTCCGGAAATCCAGGCCATTTTCCTTCTCCTCTTTTTTCTCAAGCCTCGCCTACAGATGCGCACTCTGGCCTTTCAAACACGCACCAGACCTACTGCACACACGGGAGACTTTGACATCAAGCAGGAGTCTGTGGGAAGGGACAGCACCTGGGACGCGGGGTCCAACGGGCCCCTTTCCAGATCGGGCGGAGTGGCAAAGGCGACCCACTTCCTGCTCTGACTGCTGGGCTGGACAGAGCCTGGACACCAGCGCCTGCTTCGGCCCAATTCAGCCTCTCGGGCGCCCATCCCCCACAACCGCCGCTGCTTTAGTTCCCATGCCACCACTTCTCCCTCACAGCCTCCCCCCAGGGCTCTCACCGGGCACAGACACCGTCGAGGGCGGCGCGCGGGCGCTGGGAAAGCGGGCTGGGAAGTGGTTGGCGCAGTTGGCCTCCGGAGGCTCTGGCCGAGCCTCTCAGGCCACCCCGCCCCCTGCCCCGACCAGCGCGGGTCACTGCAGTTTCCTCGCCAGGGGTCCCCAGGCTCCGCGAACCCCTCTCAGGGTCGGGCTCCGCCACCTCGCCGCCTCCTTGCCTGGCTGCCAGCGTCTGCGGGGAGGGCTGTCAGCTGGCCACAGTGAAAGACCACCCCACGCCCCCTGCACGCCCCCACTTGCCTTCACAGGCTCAGGGCCCAGGACGTCGGGATACCCCTCCTATCCGGTCCTCTGCTCTCCTCTGGCAGCTCCTCACTCAGACTCCCACCGCTCTCCGTGCGCTCGGAATTGCAAAGAGGCGTCCCGCCCCCACGCCTCTGCACCAAACCGGGCAGGGGCTGCGCAGGATGCGGCAAGAACCGCTCGCCGCGAGGGTGTCGGGAAGGGGGCGGAGGGATACGGCGCGAATGGGCTCGACGCCCCCTCCCAGGCCCACCGTAGTTCCGACCCAGAGGTGGGCGGGGCCAGCGCCAGCCGGGGTCTGAGGGGTGGCTTAACACCAGCTGCCTCAGTCGCTCCCCGCGCACCTCAGCGTGCAGACCACCGCCCGTGTCCCGCGCTGCTACCCCGGTGGGACCGGCGGGCGGGCGGGCGGCTGGGGGCTGCGGGGAGCGCGATCGGGAGGTCGGGAAGAGCCGCGCTGGAGGGAGCAGCGGATGGATACCAAGCCGCCCCTCGGTGTGCCTGCACCCCAGACTGCGCAGTGCCTGCCCCCCTCCTTCCACTCCCCCTCCTTCCAGACGCTAATGGGAGGGGGAGTCACGACTGCAGGCTGCGGGGTTGGGGGGGTGGACAGGTGACCTCACTGCAGACCGCCAAGGGGGCTCTGGATTGGCTCTTCCATGTTTTTCCTTCACTGCTTCCTGGAGCCATGAAGGGGAGGAAGGCACTCCTGTTGCTTGGAGAACTGAAGTGGGGGAATCCTTTGAAAGGCCTCACCACTGTGCCCCTTCCAAAGGAAGACTGACCTAGACCCTTAGCCCTAGGAGACCCACTGCTGCTCTGCGCCAACAGTTACCCTTTCTGCCACACTGGCGATATCTCGTTCCCAGGGGCAGTTCACTTGGCCATTGGGTCGTCCCCACAGCTGTCCAAGGCAGGGCTTTGCTCTCCCAGGACCAGCAAGAGGGGTTATACACTCCTCCCCCTGTTGCCCCCTGCAAAGTGTAAGGCACCAGCTAGGACCTGTCCTGGATCCCTGTACGTTCTGTTTGATTTTTTCTCTTGCCAGTCATGTCCAAGCCCTTATGATATTTGGCACTGTAGAAATGTGGGGATTCTAATCAGCTTGAATCTTGCCCATAACCATATCTTTCTCAGGGGAAGGACCCACTGTGCTCCCACTTCCTCAAGACACAAACTGGGCTGTTTCTGAATCCTCTCCTTTTTCCCCTACATCCTTCCTTTACTCTGGAGTCTGTCTTTTCCCTGCTTGCTGCATGGGACAAACACAGCAATGGGGTTAAGCACATACATGGTGTTGTTACCACTGTCCAAGTTAACACAGTTTGAAGTGCTTCTTTGTGTTTGACAGAATGATGGCCCTGGAAGGATGCCTACACTTTATACTCCAGAACATATAAACATATTATGTTACCATATGGAATTAAGGTTGTTTATTGGTTCAATTTATAAAATTATGCTGTATTATCCTGCAAGAAGTCCAATGGCTTTTTACATGGGGCAGGGTGAGGCAGAAGAGTCAAATGTCCAAGGGAAGCAGAATGAGAAAGACTAGACAGGACACTGTTGGCTTGCAATATGGAAGGCAGCCAAGAGCCTAGGGATGCAGTCTCTCTCCAGAGCTGGAAAAGACAAACAAATTCTTCCTTAGAAATTTCAGAAGGAAATCAGCTATGCCTACAGAGCTGGTTTTAGTGTAATGAGACCTCATTTCAATTTACAACATACATGACTGAATGATAAGAAATTTGTGTCATTTTAAAATACCCAATTTGTAGTAATTTGTTATAGCAGTGGTAGGAACCAAATACACTTACCATCCTAAAGCACTCCATTCCCCTTATCTGTTTACCTTTCCTTCAGTGCTGGGTCTATTTATTTTTTGTCTCATCTCTCACTACTACAACATCCAGTTCCCTTCATTCTATTTCATATGTTTGTCTAAAATTATACCCACATTGTTCTTCTCTCATAATTTTGGAGGTACTACACCAAGGTAGTTACTGAGAGAGGAGCAGTTCTACCCAAAGCTGACAGGTTTTCTGTATGAGATTCTGAAACATCTGTTTGATAATCTGTTGTTGTGTCATTTATAAAGCATGGTCTTTTACTGGTTAATGTTAATTGAACTGAGAAAGGCCCCATTTAAACTTTTTTGTGTGTTTTACCACTTGATTTGCATTGATCAGATTATTATCTCTAAATGAGAAGGCAAATAAAAAACTAATATGCTTCCTTTATCCTGACAGCTAAGCACTATTTACTTCTTCCAAAAGCAGACTATAATTCAACAGATTGCAACTGCCATCATTCTTTTCCTAGTGCCTCCTCTAGCATCTGTGTAACACTGACTTGCCCCTGAACTCTAAATTCCAGAAACAACCCTCAAGCATTAATCCTGGGATTCAGAGGCAGCTGTGCTCACTTATCACACTTTATCCAATATTCTCCCCCTAATACCACCCCTCCCCCCATGTGTGCTCACGAATTTGCTTGCTAGCATATCCCTTGTCTGTATAGCTCACATTATGCCTCTTATCCCTTTCAGTCACCATGCTCAAGGATCTGTTTTGATTCATTTGGCCTAACTAACCTCTCTACCAACCTTCACTGTTTCTCTGACAAATTTTCCTTTTGGGATCTCTTTTCTAGCCTAGTTTGAGCCAAACCCTATATATTTTTGGAATGTATCCCTTCTCCTCTACCTGAATTTCAGAAGCTATAAGTGTTAGTTTGTATCTTGAATGTCCTCCAAAGTTCCATGTCTTTTCTCTCCTTCCTCACTTTTGCTATGTGGCTATGAGGTAAGCAGTTTTACTTTGCCATGCATTCCTCATAATATGTGTTGCCTTGGGTTGGGGCTGTGGCTCAGTGGTAGAGCACTTGCCTGGCATGCATGAGGCCCTGGGTTCAATCCTCAGCAACACATAAATATAAAATAAAGGTATTGTGTCCACTACAACCAAAAAAAACATTTTTTTTTAATTAAAAAAAAAAGATGTGCTGCCTTACCACAAGTCCAAAAGCAATGGGGCCAATTGATCATGGACTGAAACCTCCAAAACTGTGAGCCAAAATAAACCTATTCTCTTTATAAGCTGATTATATCATTTATTTTATAATAGTAATGAAAAACTAATATACTGTACACAGGAATTAACATCCCCTGTAGTCAGGACCAACTAAACTGGAGTGGGTCTAGTGAAATAACTGGTGAAGAGTCCTTCCTCAACCATATCTACTTTTAATGCAGGCTGGAAATGCTCTGGGAAATATCTCAGCCTGTCTACTACTTGAGATAGGTTACACTTGTATAACTGATGGAGAGGCCTTAATGTAAAATATGTTCACATCCTATGGAGATGTACTTTGAGAGAATTCATCCTGAGAGAAGAGAGTCTAGCACAATGACTTTAGCCTATGAACAATGCATATTCATTATGGAAATATAGCTATTGTAATGACAGCACTGGAATTACGAATCCTATTTTTGCCATTCCCATACAACCTCGCAACTGCAAAGTAAAGCTCTCAAACTGTCATAGTAAAGTCTGGTTTATAAGTAATCTCAGAAAGAACTGTTTCCAAATAAATTCTGTAACACTCCAATGTGCATATCCCAGTAATAAAGAGTAACTTAAAGACAGGCCATTGTCCTCCCCCAAAATGGCTTTAAAGTTGTGACTACTGCTCAGCTCTGATAACATGAGTCTGTGTATTTGGTAGTGGTTGGGAACATAAGGGGGAAAACCTGAAGGGGCTTAAATGCCTGGCAATAAAGCTTAGAATGATAGCATCGATTGGAAAAATCATGGGAAAACCAGTAAAATTCAGTACATGGGAAATATTCCTTGAGGATTTTCAGAACTAAAGGAGCTGGGCAGAGGAGCTTTGCAGGGAGAAGAAATCCTGGATTTTAACAATGCCAGAAAATACTTGAAAAATGGAATGTCAAATTATTTTCAAAATAGAAAAAAATAATAAGAAATCAACATTAGGGTTTTTTTCTTCTTTTTGGGTACTGGGTATTTAACCCAAGGGTGGTTTAGCACTGAGCTACATCCCCAGCCCTTTTTACTTTTTGTTTTAAGACAGGGTCTTGCTAATTCTGTGGCTGGCCTTGAACATGGAATTCTCCTGCCTCAGTCTCCCAAGCAACTGTGATTACAGGTGTGTGCCACCACGCCTTGTTTGTTGGTGTTACTTATTACCAAATCCATCACTTCCTAACTTTTCAAAACATGACCTCATCATAGCCTGCAGTCAGTCAGCAACACTGGACCAAGGAGAGTAGACCTGGTCTACCTCCTTCTTAAAATTCTTGGTCAGGTAATGCTAATATGATTTCCATTCACATCCCACTGAGTGGATTCAATCACCATTTATTGAAAATCCTGTCCTTTCACTACATGGGATTCAGAAACAATGATACAACCACATGCAAAAGAATAAAGCTGTCACAAGAAAAAAAAACAGTAGAGGGAAACGTCCTCAACTTGATTAGGAACATCAAAAAAATCATACAGCTAACATCATACTGATTGGTGAGAATCTTTCCCATTAAGATATGAAACATGTCAAGGATGTTCCTTCTCACTACTGCTTTTTAATATTGCACTGGGAGTCCTAGTTAATGAAATAAATCAAAAAATAAAAATATACTAATTGGGAATGAAGAAATAAAATTGTGCTTGCAGATGACATGATCATCTATATAGGAAATCTGAAATTGGCAAAAGTTAAGTGATTATAGTAAGGTTGCAGGATACAAAGTCAATAATCAAAAGAAATTACTTTCCTAAATACCATCAATAAAAATGTGGAATTTATAATTAAAAACAAAACATTTATATTAGCTCCTAAAATTGAAATACTTAGATGCGTAAATCTAACAAAGTATGCACAAGAACTTATAAAGAAAACTGCAAAACACTGATGAAAAAAAGTAAAAGAAGAGCTAAATATAGAAATATTCTATGTGCACAGATAGGAAGATTTGATAATGTTGACATGTCTGTTCTTCCAACCTTATCTATAAATTCAATGTAATCCCAATCAAAATCCCAGCAATATATTTTATGAATACCAACAAAGTGATTCTAAAGATTATATGGACAAGAAAAAAACCCAGAATAACCCACACAATATTGATGAAGAGCAACAAAGCTGGAGTACTGACACTGCATGACTGTAGGATGTAGTATAAACCTATGGTAATCGGGATATTATGGTATTTGAAAAAGAGTAGACAAATAGATGAACACAAGAGAACAGAGAGTACAGAAATAGACTCATACACATACAATGAACTGATCTTTGATAAATGTGCAAATGCAATAAAATAGAAACTATGTATAAATAGTTGGAAGATGGCATATAATTAAATATAATTAATTAATCTAGATTCAGATCTTAGACATTTCTTAACCACTAATTCAAGATGGATCACAGACCTAAATATATAATACATAATTATAACACTTTTTTTTTTGTGGTGCTGGGGATCGAACCCAGGGCCTTGTGCTTGCAAGGCAAGCACTCTACCAACTGAGCTATCTCCCCAGCCCTTAATTATAACTCTTAGATGAAAACATAAAAGAAAATCAAGATGACCTTAGGTATAGCCACAACATTTTAAATACAACACCAAAGGCATGGTTCATAAAATAAAGTATTGATAAGCTGGACCTCATCAAAATTTAAAACCTCTGATCTGTGAAAGGCACTATCAAGATAATTAGAACTAAGCCACAAACTAGGAGAAAATTCTTCCAAAAAACATATTTGATAAAGAACTGCTATATATAATATACAAAGAGCCCTTAAATCTCAACAATAAGAAAACATGACTAAAAAATGAACCTGAGACCTTAAAAGACACCTCAATAAAGGAGATATACAGATATCAAATATATATATGAAAAGATGCTCTACATCATATGTCGTAAGTGAAATGCAAATCAAAACAGTGATGAGATACCACTATATACCTATGGGTTAGATCAGTTTTCATCATTGTGACCAAAATACCTGAACAAAACATAGAGGAGGAAAAGTTTATTTGAGCACATGGTTTCAGTTCATAGTTGGCCAATTCCATTGCCCTAAGCCTGAGTGAGGCACAGCTTCATGGCAGAAGGGCATAGTGGAGGAAGGCTGCTCACCTCATGATAGCCAGTTACCAGAGGGAGTGTGCAAGGACCCTGGTGCAAAATATATAATCCCCAAGGCATGCCCCAACTGGCCCATCTCTTCCAGCCATGCCCCAACTGCTTATAGTTACCATCCAGTTAGTCCTTTCAAATTATTATTTGGAGGGGGCCATACTGGGGATTGCACTCAGGGGCACTGGACCACTGAGCCACATCCCCAGTCCTATTTTGTATTTTATTTAGAGACAGGGTCTCACTGAGTTGCTTAGCACCTCGCTTTTGCTGAGGCTGGCTTTGAACTCGTGATCCTCCTGCCTCAGCCTCCCTAGCTGCTGGGATTTTAGGCATGTGCCACCAGGGCCAGCAGTCTATTCAAATTACTGGTGCATCGAATGGTTTAATCCACTGATTAAGTTAACAGCTCTCATGATCTGATCGTGTTACCGCCCTCATTAACACAGGAGATTTTGGGGACACCTCTTATCTAAATAGTAACAACCTATTTGGCCAAAATGCTGAACATGACAGGACCAAATGCTGGCAAGGATGTGGAGTGACAGGAAATCTCATTTATCACTGATAAAAATGCAAAATGGTACACCTACTTTGAAGACCGTCTGGCAGTACCTTCCAGAAATAAACATGCCTTAGTGTGAAAACCAGAAAGAACACTTCTTGGTCATTCATATTTCTTCTGTGAAGTGCATGTTCAATTCCTTTGCCCATTTATTGATTGGGTTATTTGGTTTTTTGGTGTTAAGTTTTTTGAGTTTTTTGTATATCCTAGAGATGAATGCTCTTAACTCAGGTGCAGGTGGCAAAGATTTTCTCCCACTCTGTAGGCTCTCTCTTCATGTTCCTTATTGCTTCCTCTGCTGTGAAGAAGCTTTGTAGTTTGATACCATCCCACTTATTGATTCTTAATTTTACTTCATGTGCTTTAGGAGTCTTATTGAGGAAGTTAGTTCCCAAGCTGACATGATGGAGAGTTGGGTCTTTTTTTTTTTCTAGTAGGCACAGAGTTTCTGGTCTAAATGTCTAGGTTCTTGATCCATTTTGAGTTGACTTTTGTGCAGGATGACTGATAGGGGTTCAATTTCATTCTGCTACATATGGATTTCCAGTTTACCCAGAACCATTTGTTGAAGAGTCATCTTTTCTCCAATGTATTTTTATGGTGCCTTTGTCTAATTTGAGATAACTGTATTTATGTGGGTTTGTCTCTGTGTCTCCTATTCTGTTCCACTGGTCTTTAGTCTGTTTTGGTGTCAATACAGTGCCAATTTGTTACTATAGCTCTGTAGCATAATTTAAAGTCTGGTATTTTGGAGCCTACTGCATCACTTTTCTCACTAAGAATTTCTTTAGCTATTCTGAGTCTCTTATTTTTCCAAATGAATTTCATGACTGCTTTTTATATGGATCAAAAAATATATGAAAAAGTGTCCAACATCTCCAGCAATTCAAGAAATGCAAATTTAAACTATACTAGATCCTATCTGATTCCAGTCAGAATGGCAATTTTTGAGAATACAAGTAACAATAAATGTTGATGAAGATGTGGAGAAAAAGGTTCATTCATACATTGCTGATGGGAATACAAACTTGTGCAACCACTCTGGAAAGAAGTATGGATATTCCTCAGAAAATCTGGAATGTAACCACCATTTGACCCAGTTATCCCACTCCTTGATTTATACCTAAAGACTTAAAATCAGCATATTACAATAACACAGTCACATCAATCTTTATAGCAGCTCAATTCACAATAGCTGAGCTGTGAAACCAATCTAGCTTCTGTAATCTACAAAGCTGCTCTCCCCACCCTTTCTGTTGCAGCCATTTTCCCAGTTTCCCAACCACTTGTCAGACTGTGAACATCCTAGCTAGCTATTGGTTCATCAGTCAGCTTGCAAGTGTCCTTCTCCAATATTGGTCCCCTGTTAGCCCGGTGGAATTCAATGGCTTTACTGTAGCTACCCCGCCATCTTTTTCCATTCTTCTGTCTCTCCTCCTCACTTTCTCTATCTTCCTGGCTTTCACACTCTCTCTAGCGCACATCCTTTCTCATTCTCTTTCTTTTCCTCTCATTTTCTCTCTTACCCTGAAGGGAGACACTGTTTGCTTAATAAACTCCCTTACGTGATTTCCTGTGTCTGGCGTGGTTCCTGTGGGATTCCTTACATTGGTGCCGTGACTTGGGATGGGATCTTCCACTGTCTCTTAAGCAAGTGGAACCCCATCTAAGCCCCAGTACCCCCCGGACACAGTCCCACCTTCCATTCCGCCCGGACGCTCTGCTCTGCATTCATCACTGAACTTCAAATTGGTGAGTCCTCTAGGCTGGTTCCCCTAGGCTGATTTATACCCCCGAGGTGGCTGAGGAGTGAGGGTACCCCCAGCCACAACTTTTATAGTTACAGCAGGCCCCCATAGTCGGTCTTATCTGCCGGGTGGATTCCTGATTTTATGGTGGAGATTCTCTCTCAGGGTTGAGGCTCATCTCGCACTCGCGCACTCGCACTCGAAAACCCTGATATCAGGTCCTCAATTCTTCTCGGCTTTTGCCTAGCCCACATAGATGTTTGTGTGATGACACCATCTATGTGCTGCCTTCTAGTCTTCAGTTGACTACTCTGTGGCCTCGGGATGCCGGGGCACAGACTCGGCTGTATCGTCCCCACCATGGAATCTGGGTCCTCCAATCTGGCAGATTCAACCCTGGGAACCCTTCACCTGACCCCCGACTTAAAACCATCAAAATTTATTTGTGTAATAGCACACAGCTTCCATGAGCGAGCGGGCAGATGGAAAGGGATTCCTTATCTTCAAGTCTCTTTTTTTCTTGCTTCTTGGCTCTTCCTGCAGGCTCAAGCGCCTCCATACCCTGCTTCTCCGTCTTCCCCTGCTTCCCCATGTAATATAAGCAGCCCCATTCGCCACAAGTAGTGGGAGATAATTGTTTGACAATTTTCTGCATCCAAACCTAAATTAATTACTAACCAGGAAAAAGGGTTAAAAGGACCTAAGCATCAAGTTTCTGCTAAAACATTTTAGCCCCTTTCAGATTCAGATCTCAGTCAAGGCTTACAATGAAATGTAAATGGAGGAAGGCGCAGTGGGAGACCAGTCTCAAACCCAAGGAAAAAAAAGTGTCCATTTTAAATTTCTCCTGGGCTACAACTCAGAATACTTTTCTCCCTTTCACCTTTTCTCTCCTTCTCATTTTCTCTTGCTTTAATTAATGACCATTATCATTTTTCTTCTAGGACTTTTGTTTAGCTTAAATGCTATATTTTTGAGCTTACAATTTTGATCCTACATACCTAGGTTAATGATTTTTGATCAGTTCTTTTTATCCAACTCTGGAGTTATTTTTGAACATCTGTTACATTGCAATGGAGATAAATATTACAAGGCCTTTACTTTTGTGTTAAATATAAGTGTGCATAAAAATTAAAATTTTTAAAATGGATCCAAATATTTTTAATTCACATGATTTAAAGAGGTTCAATTTAAATTGGGTAAACTAATATAAGTAAAATGTCTTTAAAATTAACTCACAAGTCTCTAGGTGGTCACACTAATAAAATGTTGATGTTTATAAAATGTCTAACATCAATTTTTCTAGAATTTTTCTTCAACAGGAAAGAGACGGCAAATACTGTTTACACTTGTCTGACATCTTGTTTTTTTACACTTGTCTGATATCTTGGTTTTTTTTACAATAAGATGAGTGAATTAGAGTTGACATGTATGGGATTACTCAAACATGTTTGTTAGAGACATCTAATTAATTTACAAAGTTATTCCATGGAGTAACATACTTAAAAACGTTATTCTTTGTATATTAAATGTGTTCATATTTTCCAGGTATACAAGTCTTTAAAGCAGAAAATTTATCAAGCTGCTATTCTCCAAATTAAACTTGTCTATAATGGTAAACCTATCATTTAATGTTCTATTATAGGACCTGTCATCAATAGGGTATATGTAAAATTTGTTAAATGTATTTCTAAAAGTTATTGAAAGCCTGATTTATTTAAAGGTTAAACATGAAAGCATTTTGCCACTTTGCCACACAAAAGGAAACTTAAAAGCTCTCTCAACCTTTCTTTAATTCATGTTTTAGATATAATGTTAAATTGTGTTAACTAATGTTCATATAGACTCAGGAGTCAATATATGTAAACTTCTTAAAATAACATTTAAGAAAGAGTGTAATGTGCAGTAGCAAAAATGGGACAACAGTGACTGAGATTGGGGTCTCTGATGATCTCATGGCTGTGGCATGCCTGGTGCTTGGGAGTGCTCCTGTGCAGGGGAACAAGATGCCTAACTGCTGTGGCAGTACATTGATCTCAGGCACACAGCTCTAGGGCAGGAAGGAATTCTTTTGCTACATAACCAGTGTTTCATCAGCTCCCTTCTCTGGTCCCTGCCCACCTTACAGTAACTTTGAACAGTGGTCTTCCTTAAGAGCTACACAGAGCTCCTAACATTGCACTCTGCAGCTCTGAAAAAAGTTACGTTAATGTCCTAGTCTCTGTAACTTTCCAGAAAACAAAGAATAATGCTTACATACATATACAAAGATTGCTGTCATAACTCTTTAGATCTGCATTTCCATCAGAGAACAGAGTTCCATCTGATCTCGGCTTAATCTTCAAAATCTGTGTTTATAAACCTTTATTTTCTAATACTCCTTTGTCCCTCACTGAACTTGAGAATTTGGTCATGCTGGTCATGGCAAAAGAGGAAGCCCTGCCTTACCTGAGATAAGGCTCTGCCTCCCACCCTGCTGCACGTTAGAATGGCTCCAAAGTAAGCTAGACTTTAACTCATTTAAAGTTGTGTTCAAAAGTTTGATGTTTGTTGTAAAGATTACTGTGATCTCAACCAGGGGATATAATGAATAACTCAGCCAAAATTCAAGATAGGTATTGCATAAACTGTATGTTTTACTGTTGGTGATTCCATTTTTTATTTCCTTGTAAACTCTAAACTGTTGCCTGATATTTTGCAGAAGTACACCATAGATTAACTTGAAAAACCATCACCTATAGGACAGACAATGTAGACCCCAATTAGATAAAAAGGGGTAAATAACTGTAAAGTTATAGACATTGAAGCTAAAGCCCAGTACTCTTACTTTATGACTGGTGAGACTGACATGCTTGATGGTTAAGATCAAACTTAGAGATTGAGATTAAATACAGAGGTCAGGAAAAGTCCATATTTGGGTCAAAGTCAGCCTGAACCCAGGGAACAAAAGGACTTCTCTAAGGAGGTTTGCAACTCTGCGTCACACAACCTTCTGATCAAGGAGATTGATGAGGCCACTAGAGGAAAAGCCACTCAGTGCACATGCTGCAGAGGAGGGTCAAGGAAAAAGGGAGACATCCCTGGTGCTTTCAAGGGAAGCCACCTCATGGAGGAGACCCTGCCTAACCAATGGCACTAATGGAGCTAAGAAGGTGCTCTTAAGTTCTCTATGAGTGACCCTATGGGAACTCAGCTAACTCTAACAGACAGGAACAGGTCACTTTGACCAACTTGATCTTAAACACCTAGAAAAACAGTTAAAACCAAAATATAGCCATTCTTGGGCATTTAAAAGAAATAATACTTAAATGTAATTAAGATGTACACTTGTGTTAGCCCACTAGAATAAAGACTAAAAGCTACAAAAGAGATTCTTAGGCAAATGTGCCTGATAACTATCAAGAGAAACTGCCAGAGTCAGAAGTTTTAGTCAGTTTAAAGCCTACAGACACAGGTAGGCTTAATCTATGTTTGCTAGTTACAGAAGTATAGAGATCTCTACTTAATGTTGTGTTTACATTCCTGATAACCTGGACAATGTTAAAGTTCCCAAATAAAGGCCTTGTCCTCTCCAGCCTTTACTAGGTCTTGTTATGGGAACAACTTCTCAGTTCTTCCACCTTCTGGTGAGGAATTATTGTCATCTTTATGATATTCATTGGCATGTTCCAGATTCTGCAATATTTATATTGTATTAATCTCATTTCAGTACTCATGTCTTTTTGTTCTTCTTTCATAGAAGCGCCCATCCCCAGATGACTTTACAACCTCCTCTTCCCCAACCGGACTTCTACCTTAGACCCCTCAATTGACCCAATTTCTAAAAAGGGAACTCCAAACTGCTTGCCCCACGCTGCCCACTTCCAGCTCGAAGAAGCCAGATCGGTCATCACCCCCTTTCCCTACAGCAGTGAAGGAGTTCCTAGTATTAGAGGGGTGAATGAAGTCAGAATTGGGGACAGGCAGTTAGTGTAGAAATATGGGATCAGTCAAATCGAGGAAATGAAGTCCATGAAAACCATCTGCCTCTGGAAGTCTGGAAGGAGAATGGACTTTTTACATCTCTCCTGCAAAACCAGCCCCAGTCACTTAGGAAGGAGAGAGAGGGGTTTGGAAAGAACTGGAGAGCAAAAGATTTTCTTATAAAAACAGAAACAGGGGAATGTAATGTATAAAGCTACTCTCCCCACCCTTTCTGTTGCAGCCATTTCCCCCCCTCCCAACCACTTGTCAGTCTGTGAACATCCTAGCTAGCTGTTGGTTCATCAGTCAGCTTGCAAGTGTCCTTCTCCAATATTGGTCCCCTGTTAGCCCGGCGGAATTCAATTGCTTTACTGTAGCTACCCCACCATCTTTTCTCATTCTTCTGTCTCTCCTTCTCACTTTCTCTATCCTCCTGGCTTTCACACTCTCTCTAGCGCACACCCTTTCTCATTCTCTTTCCTTTCCTCTCATTTTCTCTCTTACCCTGAAGGGAGACACTCTGTTTGCTTAATAAACTCCCTTACGTGATTTCCCGTGTCTGGCGTGGTTTCCGTGGGATTCCTTACAGCTTCAACTGATGAATGGATAAAGAAAATGTGGTATATATACACAATGGAATATTACTAGGGCCCTAATGAAGAATGAAATTATGGCATTTGCTGGTAAATGGATGGAACTGGAGTCTATCATGCTAAGTGAAATAAGCTAATCCCAAAAACCCAAAGGTTGAATGTTTTCTCTGGTATGTGGATGCTAACACCCAATAAAGGGAGGGGAGGATAACAGTTCATTAGAATAGACAAAGGGTAATGATGGGAAGGGAGGGGAATTAGAATAGGAAAGACAGAATGAATCAGATATAATTTTCCTATGTTCATATCTGAATACAAAACCAGTGAAACTCCACATCATGTACAACCACAAAATGGGATCCTAATTAGAATAAGTTATACTCCATGCATGTATAATGTCCTTGTCTAAGGAAATCTGGTTACCTTACCTAGCAGTAGTGTTAAGAGTTGATCAATCCTTCTTTGAAATATCTTCTTGACCTTGCTTCCAAGACACCATACTTTCCTGTTTTTCTCCTACCTTACCGGTTATACCTTCTTAGCTTTCTGTTTTTGTTTTTTGCTGATTCATTCTCATCTCCTGTATTTCAACACTGAAATGCTCCAAAGCTCAATCTTTGAACTTCTACCTTTACTACCCACAGTATCTATATTACTTAGTTATCTCATATAGTCTCATGGCTTTAACACCAGCTATACCTTGATGATCCCGAAATTTCTATCTTGTTTTGAACCTCTCTCAAAAATCCCAGACATATATCCAACTATGTACTTCCCATCTAAATACAAATGTCTAAAAGGCATCTCAAACTCAACATATCCTGAACTGAGTTCCTGTTCTTCTACAACCTGTCTCTCCCAGCCCTCACCCATCTCAATAAGTTACTTCTTCATTCACTTGGCTGCCCAGCATCAGACTATCACTGACTCCTCTCTTTCTTACTCTATA
Source organism: Sciurus carolinensis (assembly GCF_902686445.1). Classification (NCBI taxonomy): domain Eukaryota; kingdom Metazoa; phylum Chordata; class Mammalia; order Rodentia; family Sciuridae; genus Sciurus; species Sciurus carolinensis. The sequence goes on from NC_062232.1 coordinate 84,092,889, forward strand.
TGCAACCCATCTACAACATCTGTTTGCTCTAAATCCAATATATATCCCAAAGCCGCAAACTACCACCATTTCCAAAGCTTATTCATCCTGCTTCCATTTTTATTTCTCTAGAGTTCATTTTCTGAATAGTAGGCAGGATCACCCTTTGAAAGTATATATCACGTACACTGCTCCCTTTGTCAAACCCCTCTTTCTGTAAGAAAGGTAATAAATTAATCATTTTTCCATGGCCTACAATATCTTACATGATGTGGTCCCTGGATATTACTCTAAAATCAGCTCTGCTCATCTCCACATTGCTTTCTCCATTTCAGCCACAAAGGCCTCCTTGCCTGTTTCTTGAAAAGCCAAGAACATTCCTACCCTAGGACCTCTTCACTTGTTTCCAAAGCTAGGATATTTCTCCATCACAAAACTTCAGGGTTTGCTCCCTCATTTTGTTCTCTTATGTGCTTAGAACTTCTCTGACTATCCCATCTAAAACAGTACCTACCCCTTTTAAACACTTTCAAATTCATTCTATGAAGCCAGTATCACCCTGATACCAAAACCAGATAAAGAAACATGAAGTAAAAAAAAAAAAACTACAGATCAATATCCTTGATGAACTTAGATGTAAAAATCCTTAATAAAATATTAGTAAATCACATGCAACAACACATTAAGAATAGCATACATCATTACCAAATTGTTTCATTCCAGGGATCCAAGAATGTTCCAACATGCACAAATAAATAAATATAATTCACCACATAAATAGAATTAAGGACAAAAATCAAATAATCATCTTAATAGAGGCACAAAAAGCCTTCAACAAAAGTCATCACCCACTAATGATAAAAATGCTGAAGAAACTATGGATAGACGGTACTTACCCTAAAGCCTATATACAGTGCACCCAAAGGCAATAGCCTAATGAATGGGGAAAAACTGAAAACATTTCCTCTAAAATAAGGAACAAGACAAAGATGTTCACTCATCACCCCTAATCAATATAGGAGTGAAATTTTAGTCAAAAGAATTAGGCAAGAGAAGGAAATAAAAGGGATGTGAATAGGAAAGAAGTAAAAGTGTCACTGTTTGCAGATGATATGATGCTATACTTAGAAGATCCAAAAATTGACAAGGGTAGTGGTGCATACCTGTAATCCCAGCAACTTGGGAGGCTGAGGCAGGAGGATCACAAGATTGAGGTTGGCCTTCGCAACTTGGTGAGAACCTCACAGACTTACTGAGATGGTGTCTCAAAAATAAAAAGAACTGTGGATGTACTTAGTGGTAAAGTGTCCCTGGTTTCCATCTCCAATACCAAAAAAAGAGAAAAAAATCTACCATAAGACTTCTAGAGTTGATAAACAAATCCAGCAAAGTAGTAGGATACGAAAGCAATATTAAAAAACAACGGCTTTTCTATATGCCACTAATGAATCCATTGAAAAAGAAATTGGGAAAACAGTCCCACTTACAAATAGTCTCAAAAAAAAGCAGGAATACACCTAATTAACAAGGTGAAATACCTCTAAAATGAAAATTATAGAACACTGAAGAAAAAAATTAAAGACGACACAAGAAGACCTCCCATGTTGGGGGCTAGGGAGATAGCTCAGTCGGTAGAGTGCTTGCCTTACAAGCACAAGGCCCTGGGTTCGATCCCCAGCACCCAAAAAAAAAAAAAAAAAGACCTCCCATGTTTACAGAAAAACAGAATTAATATTTAAAATGGCCCTATTACCAAAAGTGATCTACAGATTCAATACAATCACAATCAAGATACCAATGACATTCTTCGAAGAACTAAAAAAAAAAAAAAAAAAGAGTCCTAAAACTCATATGGAAGAATTAAAATTCCAAGTAGCCAAAATAATTCTAAGAGAGCAATAGGGGAGGCATCAAATTATACAATTTTAAGTTACATACAGAGTTATTTTAACAAAAATGCCATGGCACTGGAACAAACACAGACACATAGACCAGTGGAATAAACAGAAGACAAAGAACCAAATTCATACAGATATAGTCCAATGATACTTGATAAAGGCAGCAAAAGCATATGTTAGAGAAAAAGACATTCTTTTTAGACTAATTTAACCTTTATTTATTTGTTTTTATGTGGTGCTAGGGATTGAACCCAGTGCTACACATGTGTTGGGTAAGCACTCTATACCACTGAGCTACTAACCCTAGCCCAAAAGACAGCCTTTTAAACAAAAGATGCTGGGAAAACTGGATATCCATATGTAGAAAAATGAAACTAGATTCCTATCTCACCCTCAAAGTGAATTAAAGACCTAGGAATTAGACAAGAAACACTATGACTGCTAGAAGAAAACATAAAGGAAACGCTAACATATAGGCATAGGCAACAACTTCCTCAATGGGATCCCTAAAGCTCAGGAAATAAAACCAAGAATCCATAAGTGGTATGGCATCAAATTAATACGTTTCTGTACATCAAAGGAAATAAGAGCACAAAGAGAGATTCTAAAAAACAAGAAAACAAGAAAATCTTTGCCAGCCATTTGTCTGATATAGTGCTAAGATCCAGAATACATAAAGAACCCAAATACCTTAACACCAAAAAACAACTAACCCAATGGGCAAATGAAGTAAAGAAGAAATACAAATGGCCAGTGAATACATGAAAAAATATTCAACATCTTTAGCATTCATGGAAAAGCAAACCAAAACTACACTGAGATTTTATCTCACTCCAGTCAGAATGGCAAGCCTTATAAATACAAATAACAGTAACAATGCTGGAAAGGATGCAAGAGAAAAGTAACACTTATACACAGTCAGTAGGATTGTGAATTAGTATAACCATTATGGAAATTAGTATGGTGGTTACTCAAAAGACTAGGCATGGAACCACCATATGACCCAGCTATGCCACTCCTAGTTATTTATCCTAAAGAATTAAAATCTACATACTATAGCAATATATGCACACTCATGTTTATAGCAGCCCAATTCACAACAGCAAAGCTATAGAATAAGGCTCAGTGTTGTTCAACAGATGAACGTAGCATGTATACACAATGGAGTTTAATTCAGCCCTAAAAAAGAACAAAATTATGTCATTTGCAGGAAAATGAATGGAACTGGAAAGCATTACATTAAGTGAAATTAACCAGACTCAGAAAGTCAAGGGTTGTGCTTTCTCTCATATGTGGATAGTAGAGAGAAAAAAGGGAAGAAAGAAAAGGGATCACATGAAAATAGAAGGGATACCAGTAGAGTAGGGGAAGAGGAGTGGGGGAGGGAGGATGGGAAGGAAAGAGAAGGTACTGGAGAATGAAAATGACCAAATTATGTTACTTGCATGTAAGAATATGTCACAATGAATCCCACACTTATATATAATTATAACTAACCAATAAAAATTAATAAATAATAGGCATGGAAAAATAAACAGTATTCCCCATCCCAATACTCTCTTTTATACCCTGTTTTATTTTTCTCTGTAGCAGTTATAACTAATATTAACTGTTTTTTTCCCTAAAATATAAGCTCCATGAGGATACTACTTTCTTTTATTCTATGCTATATTCCTAGAACCTAGAAACGACAATGCTTGACACATAACAAATTGTTCAATTTGTTGAATATATAAAGGTCTTTGGGATCAAGGGATATCTTTGTCTGCTGAATATATAAATCATATAAGGTTATAAAATATTTTAAAATCTGGAAAAAGGTATTATGATTTTAAGCTTATATATATGACCAACTATGAAGCACTCCTTTAAAAAGACTTTATATTAATTATTTTGTTGGTGATAGTATTTTCTCCTAGTGAAGGCAAAAGTGTCTCACCTAGTTGGTGTTTTCATTTTTAAATTTTTATTTCAAATTTGTTCAGAGCTGCCTTCCCACTCTTCCCTAAATTTATTGAATCTGTATGTAATCAACTAAAATGGGGGGGGGCAGATAAAAAGAGAGATTTTCATTCATTGTAAAGTTCAGTTCATTCTAGGTTCACTTTAGATGCAAATGTTTTGATTTTTTTCTTTTTAATTGATAAAAATTATATTTATCATGTAAAACATTGTGTTCTAAAATCTGTATACACTGAAGAATGGTTAAACTGAGTTAATTAACATATACATTATCTCAAATTTTTATCATTTTTTGTCATTAGAACACTTATAATTCATTCTTGGCATTTTTCAAGTATACAATATAATACTGGTGAGTATTTATTGTTAACTATAGTCATCATGATTTAAAATTGATCTTATTATCAATTAACTTATTATTATTAAACTTATTCCTCCTAACTGAAATTCTGTAACCAATGACCACCATATTCCTGTACACTTCCAGGGCCACTGGTATCCATCATTCTATACTTCACTTCTTCAAGTACAACTTTATTAGATTCTGTGTATATATAAGATCATACAGTATTTGTCTTTCTGTGTTTGATTTGTTTTACTTAACATAATGTCCTCCAGGTCCATCCATGTTTTCCCAAATCACAGATTTTCTTTCTTTTAAAAAGCTGAATAGCATTCCATTATATATACATATATATACATACCATACTTTATCCATTCATATGTTGATGAACACTTAGGTGCTACCATAAACATGGAAGTGCATATTTCATACTGTTTCCTTTCCTTTAGATATATATCCAGCAGTTGGATTGCTGATTTATATTGTAGTTTCATTTTATTTTCTTGAGGAAGCTCTATACTGATTTCCATAATGGCTATACTAATTTACATTCCCACGGACAGTGTGCAAGGCTTCCCTTTTGTCCATACCCTCACCAACACTTGTTTAGCTTTCATAAAGACAAACAGTTGCTTTATCTTTTTTTATAATGACCATTCAAACAAGAGGAAGGGAAGAATGAGTAAGCATAGTTCAGAGGATTTTTAGGACAGTGAGGAACTTACAGAGGAATAAGTACTTATGGGGGAACAAAATTAAGAATTATACTGGACTTCTCTTCAGAAACCATGTAATCAAGAAGATTGTATTTAAAGTGTTAAAAGGAAAAAATACCAACACTAATGTGAAAACTTGTATCCAGGAAAGTAATTCTTCAAAAGTGAGGAAGAAGTGGGGGATGTAGCTCAGTGGTAGAGCTATATCATGTTAATACCATACTACTAAAAGAAAATTGGAGTGGCTATATTATTTTCAGGCAAAGTAGACTTCACAGCAAGGAAAATTATTATGGATAAAGATAGGCAAATTGTAATGATGAATCAGTCAAATCTCAAAGAAAGTGTGACATGATAGGACTGCAAGAAAAAATACAGGAATCTATGATAGAGATTCCAACACCATGATATTAGTAATTGAATAGATCCAGTGGGCAAAAGCTAGTAAGAACATAGTTGTACTGAATACCAGCAATAATCAACTTGATGTAATTAATACCAATAGAATAGTTTATCTAAAAACAGCAGAATATACAATATCCTCAACCTCACATGGAACACACACTAAAATGGACCATATTCTGGTTCATAAACCATACCTTAACACATTTAAAAGAACAGAAATCACGCAATGTCTGCTCTCAGAACACAATGTAATCAGGTAAGCAAACAAAAAATAAAACACGGCTGGAAAAATTTCAAAAAATATGTGGAAGTTAAACAGCATATTTCTGAATAATAAATGAGCCAAAGAAGAACTTTTAAGAGAAATTTAAAACATTTATGTTTAAATACACCAAAATAAAAATACAACTTACCAAATTTTGTGGGATGTAAATAGAGCAGTATATAACAGCAATTTTTTATATTTGAAAAAAAAGATCTAACATCACTAATCTAAAATTCCAACTTAGAAAACTAGAAGAGAAGCCTATTAAATCCAAATTGAGTAGAACAAAATAATAAAAATTAGAACAATTCAGTGAAAATTGAAGAAGATAAGCATTAGATTTAAAAAAAAATATTTCTAATCAACCATGAACCCTATACCTTAAGTAATCATAAAAAGAATAATGAACTTACCCACAGATAGTAAAGGTAAGAATATAAACATTACAGTAGAGATTAATAGAGAGTGGAAAAAAAATAGGAAAAAAAATCAGTGAAATGTTAGTCTGTGAAAGATTTAAAAAAATGGTAAAGCAATAGCTACAGTGATAAAAGGACAATAAAATCATAAATGAAATTACAAGCATTACCAATGTTACAGAAATAAAAAAGGACTATGAGAGTATGGTAAGCAACTACATAACAACAAATTGGGTAACCTAGATGAAATGTATACATTCCTAGAAATATACATCCTACCAAACCTGAACAATGAAGTAATAAAAAATCTCAATAATTCTATATCTAGAAAAGATATCAAATCAGTAACTAACAATCTCTTATGAAAAACAGCAGACGAAATGGATTTGCTAGTGAATTATATAACTTTTAGAGGATTACATTTAGAGAATTTGCACAGTATTCCTTGTCAAACTCCACAAAAACTGGAAGAGGTGGGAACACTTGCTAACTTATTTCATAAGGTCAGTATTAACTGTACCAAAGACAGAATTACACACTACAAGAAAATGACAGATGAATATCCCTTATGAATACTAATATAAAATTCTTACAAAATACTAGCAAATCAAATTCAGCAGTATAAAGAATCATACTCTGGCTAAGTATATAGCTCAGTGGTAGAGCATTTTTCTAGTGTGTACAAGGTCCCAGGTCCTATCTACTGAAAAAAAATTACACTCCATGGCCAAGTGGGGTTGATTCCTGGAATGTAACTATGATTCAAATTGCAAAAATCAAATATAGTATTAACAGAATGAAGGTACAAAAACATATCATCTCAATTCATTTTTATATATAAATAACATTTTACAAAAGTGAATACCCTTTCATGAAAACAAAAATCTCAACAAACTAGAAATAGAAGGAAACTTTCTCAATGTGATAAAGGGCACATGTGAAGCTGGGCATGATGGGGCATGTCTGTAATCTCAGTGGCTCTGGAGGTTGAGGCAGGTGGCTTGCAAGTTCAAAGCCAGCCTCAGCAAATTACTGAGGCTCTAAGCAACTCAGTGAGACCCTGTCTCTAAATAAAATATAAAAAGGACTGGGGATGTGGCTCAGTGTTTAAGCATCCCTGGGTTCAATCCCAGGTACAAAAACAAAAAAACCAAAAACATGTGGAAAGACCACAGTGTACATCATATTCAATTATGAAAGACAAGGATGACCACTTTCTCCATTTTTGTTCAACATAGAATTGCAAGTCCTTTGAACAGCTATTAATTGAGGAAAAGAAATAAAAGGCATCTAAATTGGAATAGAAGAAATAAAATAATCTGTTTGGTGATGACATGATTATATATGAACAAAACCCATTACAATAGCATCAAAAACTAGAATGCTTATGAATATATTTAACTATTGAAGCCAAAAACTTACACACTTAAAACTAGAAAGCACTGCTGAAAAAAATTAAGGACATAATTGAATGGAAAAATATACTGTGATTCCTCACTGGAAGACTTAATAATGTTAAGATGTCAATACTATCCAAAGCAATCCAAAAAATTCAGTATAATCCCTATCAAAATCCCAATGATGTTTTCCTTTTGTGGAAATAGAAAAATCTATTCTAAAATTCACATGAAATCTCAAAGGTCCCCAAATAAGCAAAGCAATCTTGTAAAAGAAAAACAAAAGAAGGATCCACATTTTCTGATTTCAAAGTTAACTACATAACTACAGTCATCTAAACATTATAGTTCTGGCATAAAGACAGGCACATAAAACAATGGAATAAAATGGAAAGCCTAGAAATAAACCCATGAATACATGTTCAAATGACTTTTGTAAAGAATATCAGGATAATTTAATGGGGGAAGGACAGTCTTTTCCAAAAATGTTGCTGGGAAAACTGGATATCAACATGTGAAAAGGTAAACTTGTCCTCTTACTTTATACCATACACAAAAATTAACTTGAAAGAGAAGACTTAAAAACTAAAGCTCTAAAATTCTGTGAAGAAAGCATAAGGAAAAACTTATGACATTTTAGATTTGGCAATGATTCATGGGATGTGACACCAAAAACATCAGAATCATAAGAAAAAAATAGATAAATTAGATTTTGTCAAAGTAAAAAACTTGTGCATTATGCATCAAAGCACACTATAAAGAGAGTGAAAAGGAGATGCACGGAATGGGAGAAAATATCTGTAAATCAAATAAATAACAAGGGACTAATATTAAGAATGTATAATTAAATAAAACTCAAAAAACAAAAAAAAACTGTTTAAAGGGGTAAAGACTTGAATATTTTTCTAGAGAAGATAGGCAAATGTCTAATAAGCAAGGAAATGTTGCTTGGCATCACTAAGGGAAATGTAAATTAAAACCACAATAAAATACCACTTTGTATCCCTCAGGATGACAATTACTGTTATGGTTTGGTGTCCCCCAGAAGCTCATGTGTGAGACAATGAAAGAAGGTTTGGAGGAGAAATGACTGGGCTATAGCCTTAACCTAATCAGTGAATTAACCCCTGATGGGAGTGGTAACTGGAGGCAGGTGGGGTGTGGCTGGAGGATCATGGCTATGGGGTATATATTTAAATCTGGTGAGTACAGTCTCTCTCTCTCTCTCTGCTTCCTAACCATCACATAAACTGCTTCCCTTTACCACACTCTTCTGCCATGATGTCCTGCCTCACCTTGAACCCTGAGGAATGGAGCCAGGCACTTATGAACTGAGACCTCTGAAACAGTGAGCCCCTAAATAAACCTTTCCTCCTCTACAGTTGTGTTGGTTGGATCCTTCAGTCACATCAGTGAAAAAGTTGACTAGAACAATTACCAACAACACAGAAAATAACAAATACTAGTAAGGATGTGAAGAAATTAGAAGACTTGTGCATTACTGATTAGAATGTAAAAGAGTGCAGCTCTTATGGAAAATAGTATTACGGTTTCTAAATTATACAAGGAATTACCATATGATGTAGTGATTCCACCTGTTAGTATACCCAAAGTGACTGAAAGCAGAAACTCAAACAGATATTTGTACAATTAATGTTCTTAGAAGCATTATTCACAATTGCCAAAAGGTGGAAACCAAAATGTCCATTTATAGGAGGAATGGATAAAGAAAATGTGGTACATATAATGCAATAATTTTTGGCCTTAAAGTGAAATTGTGAGACACACTAGAAGTATGAACCTTGAAAACATATTATAAGAAACAAACAAGACACAAAAGGGAAAATATTGTAAGATGAAATACCTAGAACAGTCAAATTCAGAGAAATAGAAGGTAGAATAGTGCTTCCAGTAAATGAGAAAAGAGGATAAGGGGGAGATATTTTTTCAAATGGATACAGTTTCAATTTTGCCTAACAAAAAAAGTTCTGGAGATAAACAGTGATAATATTTATACAGTAATGTGAAAGTACTTAACATCATTGAAATATACAGTTAAGTTTGTTTAAAATGACAAATTTAATGTACAACGCAAAGGGCAAATCCCAAATCATACTATCATACTATTAAGTAATAATATATTATTAATTAGTAATAATGTTATCAATACTCATTTATCAATTTTAAGAAATGTACCACAATAATACAAATTTGCAGTAATATGTGAAACTTTGTGCAGGGGTATAGAATTTGGGAAGAAGTAGAGTCGTGAATTTAATGACAGGGACAAGTTCTGACAAAGGCCTCGTTAGATGATTTCATCATCACTGTGCAAACAACATAGAGTGTATACAAACTAAGATGGTTATGAAGTAAAACAAGGTGATGTAATCACACCACTGTTGTGTATGTGGTCAGTCTTGGACCAAAACATTGCTATGCAGCACATAATTGGAGTGTAAAAGCCAGCATTATTTCTTCAGTTACTCTTGTGTTTTACCTGTATGTTTGAAAAACCAAATGTCTAAAAGTATATCTAAATCTTGTTAATGGACACGCAGTACATAAAGACTGAATTTATATAACAGCATAAGAAAGAGGATTGCTTTATAAAAGAGCAGAGTCCTATATAACCATTGCAACTAAACTGGTATTAATTCAAACTTGAGTGCTATATAATTAAGGTATTATTATAATCCCCAGGGTAATCAGTAAGAACAAAACTAATTAGCATTAATAAATGAGAAGTGAATGAAAATAGTACACTAGAGAAACTCAAATTGTTGTGCATATTTGTTGTACCATTTCTCATTCTCACAAAAAGTTTACACGGGTTCAAATTTCTCTACATCCTTGCCAAGAGGTGTTATTTTTCATTTTTTTAAGAATAAGGACAAACAGGCACAGTGGCACATGCTTGTAATCCCAGTGGCTTGGGAGGCTGAGGCAGGAGGATCGTGCCAGCCTCAGCAAAAGCAAGGTGCTAAACAACACAATGAGACCCCATCTCTAAATAAAATGCAAAATAGGGCCAGGGAATGTGGCTCAGTGGTCAAGTGTCCCTGAGTCCAATCACCAGCACCCTCCCAAAAAAAGAGAATAAACATGTACTACACTGAGATTCCATCTCACTCCAGTCAGAACAGCAATTATCAAGACTACAAGTAATAATAAATTTTGGTGAGGATGTAGGGAAAAAGGTACACTTATACATTGCTGGTGGGAATACAAATTGATGCAACTACTATGGAAAGCAGTATGGAGATTTCTCAGAAAACTTGGAATGGAACCACCATTTGACCCAGTTATCCCACTCCTTGTTTTATATCCAAAGGACTTAAAATCAGCAAATTATAATGATGCTGACACATTAATATTTACAGTAACTCAATAGCTAAGCTTGGAACCAATCTAGCTATCCTTCAACAGATGAATGGATAAAGAAATGTGGTATATATACACAATGGAATATTACTAGGCCATAAAGAAGAAATAAATTATGGGACTTGCTGGTAAATGGATAGAACTGAAGACTATCATGCTAAGTGAAATAAGCCAACCCCAAAAACCCAAAGGCTGAATGTTTTCTCTGATATGTGGATGCTAACACCCAATAAGGGGAGGGTAGGAGAACAGAAGTTCACTAGATTAGACAAAGGGGAATGAAGGGAAGGGAGGTGGAATAGGAAAGACAGTAGAATGAATCAGATATAACTTTCCTATGTTCATATATGAATACACAGATCAGTGAAACTCCACATCCTGTACAAGCACAAAATGGGATCCTAATTAGAATAAGTTATACTCCATGAATGTATAATATGTCAAAATACACTCTGCTGTCATGCATATCTAAAAAGAACAAATAAAAAATTAAAAAATAAATAAGATATATCAGTGAGTGTGGTTTCATTGTGGTTTTGATTTCATTTCCCTAAAGACAAATGATTTTGAACAACTTTTCACGTTCATGTTGACTGTGTATCTTCATAAGACAAATAACTACTAAAGTCCTCTGCCTAGCTTTCAATTGTATTATTCATCTTTTTATTGATTGGTAAGTTATTTACATATTCTATATATATATACATATTTTTTTCACTACTAGGGATTGAATACAGGGCCCTGCACATGCTTGGCACTGCATAAGATCTGATACCTTTTCATGATTAAAAAAAAAACCCTCATAAAATTAGGCACAGGAAGAAATGTCCTTAATCTGGGAGAGTATTTATTTTAAAAACCCATAACTAACATCATATTCAATAGTAAAAGACTAAAAATTTCACTGGAAGATATGGAATAAGACAAGAATGCTGGGTGGTTTTTTTTTTTTGGTACTTTTTAGTTATACATGACAGTAGAATCCATTTTGACATAATTATGTAAGTATGGATTATACCTTGTTCTAATTCAGATCCTACTACTCCTCCTTCCCCTTCCCTACATCTCCACTCCTGTTCCCTTCCCTCTTTGATCTTTCTGCCATTTACCTATAGATTATTTTTGTTTTTGCTGGGTTTTTTTGGTTTTTGTTTTGGTTTGGTTTTTGGTATAGGGATTGAACTCAGAAGCACTTAACCACTGAGCCACAGCCAGCCAGTTTTGTATTTTATTTAGAGATAGGGTCTCACCAAGTTGCTTAGGGCCTTGCTAAGTTGCTGAGGCTGGCTTTGAACTTGCAATTCTCCTGCCTCAGCCTCTGGAGCTGCTGAGAATACAGGTGTGTGCCACCATGCCTGACCTATAATTATTTTTGAAATTTCTTGTGGAAAGCAATATGGAAACTCCTCAAAACACTAGGAATGGAACCACCATTTCACCCAACTCTCCCACTCCTCAGCATATATACAAAAGAATTAAAATCAGCATACTACAGTGACACAACCACATCAATGTTTATAGCAGCATAATCATAATAGATAAGCTATGTAGTCAACCTACATGCCCTTGAAAGACGAATGTAAAAGGAAAATGTGGTATATATACACAATGGAGTATTACTCAGTCATAAAGAATGACTTTATGACATTTGCTTCTAAATGGATGGATCTGGGTACTATCATGCTAAGCATGCTTGTTTTACCACTGTTTTTTAACCATTGTACTGTAAGTTGTAGCCAAAGTAATTAGGCATAAAAAAGAAATAAGAGAGGTATCCAAATAGGAAAGAAGGAAAATTATATCTATTTGTATATGACATGATCCTACATATAAAAACTCCCAAAGATTCACAAAAAAATCCACTAGAGTTAATCCAGTAAAGTTGCAAGTTACAAGATCAACTCATAAATGACAACTATGCTGCTTCATACCAGAGGTGAACAATCTGAAAAGGAAGTAAGAAATCAATCCCATTTGTGATAGGATACAAATAATGAAATTCCTAGGAATAAATTTAACTAAGTAGGTAAATGATTATACACCTAAAACTGTAAAAGAGTAATAAAAGAAATTAAAAACCTACTAGGAATGGATCTACCATATGACTCAGACAGCCCTCTCCTTGGTATTTATCCAAAAGAACTAAAATAAGCATATAGTGATTCATGGATACCAATGTTTATAGCAGCATAATTCACAATAGACAAGTTATGGAACCACCCAGGTGTCCCTTAATGGATGAATACATAAGAAAAATAAGATGTGTACATATGCGCATGTGCACACACATACACACACACGGTGTAAATAAATAAAATGGTGTTCAACTCAGTCGTAAATAATGAAATTATATCATTTGCTGGTAAATGGATAGAACTGGAGAACATCATGCTGAGTAAAATAAGCCAGACTCAGAAAGTCAAGGGTCAAAATGTTTTCTCTTACATGAGGAAGCTAGAGTGAAATATGGAATTTTAAAAAGGAGGGGGATCTCATGAAAATAGATGGGAGAATGATGGAGTGAAGGAAGGGTAATGAGGAGAAGGAATGAGGAGGGAAAGAAAAGGTGAGGAACAGCAGAACAAAATTAACCAAATAATGTCATATGTGTTTATAAATATATCACACTGAATTATACTTTTATGCATAAGTATAATGCACTAATTTTTAAAACGGAATTAAAAACAAAAAGTAATTTAAAGACCTAATAAATGGAAAATTATTCTGTGTTCACATATTGGAAGCTTAAAATTATAAAGATAGCAATACCACCAAATAAATCTATAGATTCAATGCATTCCCTATCAAAATCCCAATTACTCTTTATGTAAGTGGAAAAGTTCATTCTAAAACTTATTTGGAATGGAAAGGGATTCCCAATAATAAAAACCATCTTAAAACAGAAGAATAAATTTGGAACACTTACACTTGCTGATTTCAAAGCTTACTACAAGGCTACAGTGACCAAAAAGCTGCAATACTGGAATACTCCTACAATGTAACAACAATAACGGAAAGTACCAAAAATGGGCAAAGAACTTGAATAACATTACTGCAATGAAGATAAACAAATAATGAATAAAAACACAGGAAAAGTTGTTCAACATCATTAGTCATTAAGAAAATGCAAACTGAAATCACAATGAGATACTATCCCACATCTAATAGGACGACCATCAAAAACTTAATGGAGGGAATTGTTGGGCATTGTGCCAGATACCTATAATCCCAGCAGCTTGGGAGGCTGAGGCAGGAAGATCACAAATTCAAAGCCAGCCTCAGCAATTTAGTGAGGCCCTAAGCAACTTAGCAAGACCCTGTCTCAAAATAAAAAATAAAAAGGTCTGGGAGTGTACCTCAGTGATTAAGCACACCAGGGTTCAATCCCCCTTACTAAAAAATAAAATAAAATAAAATAATGGAGGGAGATAGAGTAACATGGCCACTGACTAAAAATTTCCAGTGATTTTCTCCCCTCAGGCACACCAAATTGAACAGCTATTCACACACACAACTACTTTCATAAAAGCTAAGGAAATCAGATGAGAGACCAAAGATCCTGCTTTTAGTTTAACAAAATGAAAAGACACATGAAGAAGGTAGAAAGATAGAGTTGTTCACTTCATCCCTACCCCAATTCTAAGCAGCCCAACTTGGAGAGAGATGCCTCCTACTTCAGGGGCAGAGAAAGAATTAAGTTCAGCCTTAGGCTTGAAACCCTGTACTAGGCCCACCATGGAGAAACCCAGTGCTGGTAATGCCCCACAACCACTACCAATCACAATCTAATACCTATGGACTGAGCCACAAGACCAAGCCACAAGGCCCAGGTAACTGACTACTTCTACTACCCTCCCTCCACTGTTGGGCAGGAAAGAGGGAAGCTAAACTCAACCCACGGGGGAATAGGCCACAAAAGCTAGCACAGTGCTATGTCTTAGAACTCAGTGTCAGATCCACCACAGTGAGACCCAGCACCCAGTAGAAAAAGAAGGTCCCATGCTTACAACAGTGTTCACAGATGGAGCCCCTAGACTGGTCCAAGAATCAGGCAGAGACCTGGGCATTGGCAGGACAGACTTGAATTTCAGCCTGCACCATTTCCAGTCTTGGAGTGGGCCTGAGGCATATGGGTCCTTCTCCCAGGACTATGCCATGATCCTGTGGCTGTGAGACTCAGGTGCAACCCACCTTAGCATCAGCATTCACAGCCAAAGGACTGGTTCCACCACCCATCCCCAGCTTTGGGTGGCACAATGATCAAAGGCTACTGCTGACAGATGGGGCTATGGAACTGTCCCAGCACCAGGCAGATACCCGCAATCCAGCAGGATGGACTTGGGATCCAGCTTTCATTACCACCAGCTATGTTGTAGGCCTAGATACACCTCTCACACTGTTCAGTCTTCCCTGCATGTGTGAAACTCAAGCATGACCCAGCATAGCATCAGCCCAGGTAGCCAAGGGACTGCCTTCATCAAAACTACCTCAACCTCAAGCAGCATAGTATGGTACAAGACCCCATTTGGTGGAGGTAGGATAACCAGTGAGTGTAAGACTTCATCCTGGAACTTAGTGCTGGGCTGGTGAAACCTAACACTAGGTCATAAGAGCCCTCATCTCCAGGTACGACTGCATATGAAGCCTCTGGAAGAGCTTTGGTGCCAGGAAAAGACGCATAGCCCTGCTCTTTTGGACTTCTATTCCAGCTAGCATCACCTGGTCTGGGTGCAGCAGTCTTGGGCAATAAGTCCACCTTACCAATAGGCAGTACATAGTAGTATAGACCTTGGTCCTACCCCAGTATTGTGCTGCTTTTGGCAAGTTGTGGGCTCAGAATATGATACAGCTTGGCAGCATCACTGACCACATTCTGACATAGGAATCTGGGGTTGGTCCATCAATAGTGACAGAACTGGGAAGAATTCCACAGTACCTGACCACAGAACAGTAACTGTGGAAAAGGCATCTGGGCCTATCCCAGCCACAGAGAGAGGAGTGTGTAGACAAACAAGTCTTTCTAGGTACTCTCCTAATTCACTCTGAAAAACACACTACAGGGTATTTGGACCCAGGACAAACCTGGGTTTGGATCATCCCCCTAATACTGAAATACTGACAACACAATAGCAGACTCCTGCCAAACCTGAAACCTGGACGCCATCTAGTGCTAAAACAGAAGTGATTACAAGTTCATAGAAAATAAGCAGCTTGATGGGAATCTCTGGAAAAGGCCTTGCGTGGTGGTACACAGCTGTTAATTCCAGTGATTTGGGAGGTTGAGGCAGAAGGATAGTAGGTTTGAAGCCACCTGGGAAACTTAGTAGAACCTTGTCTCAAAATAAAAAATAAAAAGGGCTGGGTATATTTAGTGGTAGAGCACCCCTGGATTCAATCCCCTGTATTAAAAAGAAAAAAAATTCTGAAAAAACAGGTGGGCACAAAGCAAGCCAGATTAGGAAGACAGAAATAAATCCCTGTTCCATTACTACCAAGATGACATCACATATCAATAATCATTGGGGCTCTGAGGAAACCATGACCTCAACTAATACTCAAAATAAGGTGCCAGAAACTAATCAGATAGTAATTAGTTTAGGAGAACTCTCAAATACAGAATTTGAATTTAAAATAGCTGTTTTAAGGCAACTCAATGAGCTTAAAAACACAAACATTTCAATACTCTAGTATAGAGATTTAACAAAGTGATAGAAGCAATTAAACACTATTAAACAGAAATTCTTGAGCTGAAAAATAAACTTAATAAAATTAAAAATGTGATAGAAGGCATCAATAGTAGGATAGATCAAAAAGAAGAAAGAAGAAGTGAGTACAAACAGGTTATTTGAATAAACAACTAGAAAAAAATTAAGATGAATGAAGAAAGCTTGCAGGATCTTTGTCACACTATTGAAAGAGCAGATATTTGGGCTATTTGGGTTCAACAAAGTTTGAGAATGACAAAGAGGTGGAAGTAAAAATCTTATTCAAGGAAATAATATCAGAATACTTCCCAAATCTAATGAAGAATGCAAATATGCAGGTACAGGAAGGTCAAAGGTCATCAGTCAGATTAAACTCAGTCCAGTCTACCCCAAGTCATAAGACTGCAGAGAAAAAAAAAATAACACACAGGGCTATCCCAATTCACCTTCCAGAAAACATCTCAGAAATCATATGGGCCAGAGAGGGTTGCAACAGATTTTTATCATACTGAAAGAAAAAACCTGTCAATCAAAAATATTGTACCCAGCAAAGCTATCATTCAGAAAATTCAGAAATGAAAGAGAGATAAAGATATTCCCAAACAAAAGCTGAGAGAATATATTTCCACCAGACCAGTTTTACAAGAAATTCAGTTCTTCCAACTGAATAAAAGAGACATGAATGAATGATAAGAAAACACGGGAAGGTACAAACTCACTGGTAAGGGTAGTTATACAAATTCAGAATGCTACATTATAACAATAGTATATAAACTATTGATATATTTAGTATGAAGGCTAAAAATACAATTAAAATTAATAACAAATACATTAATACCTTAGAGGCAATGTAGGTATAAAATGAGATATCAAAAATTCAAAATTCAAAAATGTGGTGAAAGGAATACAAGTGTAGTTTTCTTATGAGTATATTTTCTCTTGTATTTTTGTTTCTGTTCTTATCCTTATGGTCATGTTAAGTTGGTATCATTTCAAAATACCATGTTATGAATAAAAGATGATTTTTGTAAGCTTCCCTGTAAGTACAAAGAAAAATCTAAAACAGACCAAAAATTATAAATAAGGAATCAAAATCTACACCAGAAAAAGTCATTTATCAACAAAGGAACACTGGAAGGGCACAAAAAAGGAACCACAATAAAAATAGAAAACAAGTTACAAAATGGCTGCGGTAACACATTACCTTTCAATAATTACACCTTGAATGTAAACTGATTAAATTCTCCAATTAAAAGACACAGAGTAATTGAATGGATTAAAAAGCAAGACCCAATATAAATCACTTACAAGAAACTCTCTGTACCTCTGAGTAAATGCATGGACTAAAAGTGAAGGAATAGAATACAATATTCTATGCAAATGAAAGACAAAAGAAAGCAGGAATAGTTAATGCAGTATGAGATTAAAAAAAAGACTTTACTAGACTTTAAATCAAAAACAAGAAAGATCATTATATAAAGGGGTCAATTCAGCAAGAGGAAATAATTCTAAATATACATACACCCAATATTGGAATACAAATACATAAAGCAAATATTAATAAAGCTAAAGGGAGAGACAGACCCCAATTTGGTAATAGCTGTGAACTTTTAACACCTCATTTTCAGCAATCCAGACAGAAAACCAACAAAGCAAACCACAGAATTAAACTGTACCCTATATCAAACAGACCTAATAGACATCTACCAAACATTTTATTCATGGTTTCTGAATACACATTTTTCTCATCAACACAAGGAAC
This sequence comes from Sciurus carolinensis, assembly GCF_902686445.1. Taxonomy (NCBI): domain Eukaryota; kingdom Metazoa; phylum Chordata; class Mammalia; order Rodentia; family Sciuridae; genus Sciurus; species Sciurus carolinensis. The sequence goes on from NC_062232.1 coordinate 84,111,124, forward strand.
ACTCTCCAAGATAGACTACATGACAGGTCACAAAATAAGTCTCAAAGGGCTGGGAGTGCCGCATAGTAGAAAAGTGATTGCCTAGCATATGCAAAGCCCTCACACTAATAACTAATATCACAGAAATACAAATGATTATTAGAGATTATTATGAACAACAATATGCTAACAGCTTTGATAACCTAGAAGAAATGTACAGACTCCTAAACATACAATTTTCCAAGAATGTATCATGAATAGAAAACATGAACACAACAAAAACAAGTACTGAGACTGAATCAGTAATAAAAAGTCTCCCATCAAAAAAAAAAAAAAGCCCAGCACCACAAGAAAAAGAAAATCAAGTCTCAACAAATTTTTTTTTATTTTAAAAACTGAAATCATATTTTTTTCTGATGACAATGCAATAAAACTAGAAATCAGTAAGAAAACTTTGGGAAACTATACAAATACATGGAAATTTAAAAACTTAATTTTGAACAACCAAGAATCAAGAAGAAAATTAAAAATACTTCTTGAAACAAATGAAAATGGAGATACAATATACCAAAACCTATAGAATGCAGCAAAAGCAGTAGTAAGAAGGAAGTTTATACAATCAATGTCTAAATAAAAGCAGAAAGATTGTGTAACAAAGAAGCAAAAAGAGCTCAAATAAACAATCTATTGCTGTATCTCAAGGAACTAGAAAAGCAAGAACCAATCAAACCCAAATTAGAAGAAAATAAATTATAAACATTAGAGCAGGAAAAAAAGAGGCAAGGGGATTGCAAGCTCAAGGTCAACCTGAGCAATTTATTAAGACACTGTCTCAAAATAAAAATAAGAAGTTCTGGAGATGTAACTCAGTGACAGAGCACCCCTGACTTCAATCCCCAGTGCTATACCTCCCACAAAGAAAAATACAAAACAATCAACAAAAATAAGAGCTGGTTATCTGAAAAGATAAAATAGAAAAACCCTCAGCTAGATGAAAAAAAAGAGAGAAAATACTCAAAAATAAAATCAGATATGGAAAGTGTGACATTATAACTAATATCACAGAAATACAAATGATTATTAGAGATTATTATGAACAACAATATGCTAACAGCTTTGATAACCTAGAAGAAATGTACAGACTCCTAAACATACAATTTTCCAAGAATGTATCATGAATAGAAAACATGAACACAACAGAAACAAGTACTGAGACTGAATCAGTAATAAAAAGTCTCCCATCAAAAAAAAAAAAAAAGCCCAGGACCAGATGACTTCACTTTTGAATTATAGCAAATATGTAAAGAAGATATAATACCAATTCACTTTAGGTAATTTCACAAAACAAAAAAGAACAAATTCTTCTAAACATGTTCTATGAGACCAGCATTATCCTAACATCAAAACTAGCTAAGGACACAAAAATTAAAAAAGAAAAATTACAAATCAATATCCTTGATTAACATAGATGCAAAAATCCTCAACAAAACCAAGCAAACTGAATCCAACAGCACATTGAAAGGATTATTATTCACCATGATTTAGAGAATTCATCCCAAGAATGCAAATCTTTGATTCAATATGTGCAAATCAATAAACATATAATGCATTGAAAAATTAAGGACAATAAACTACACAATCATCTTAACAGATACATAAAAGGCACTTGATAAAATTCAACATCCCTTCACAATAAGAACATTGAACAAACTAGGTATAGAAACATATAACATAATAAAGACCATTTGTAATAAGACAACAGCTAACATACTAACTGTGGAAAAGTTGGAAGCTTTCTCTTTCTCTGGAGCAAGACAACGATGCCCACTTTCAACACTTGTACTCAACACAATGCGGTAAGTCCTAGGCAGAGCAATCAGGCCATAGAAAGGAAGAAAGAGCATTTAAATTGGAAAAGAAGTTGTCAAATTATCAGTGTTTGCAGATGGCAATCATATATATGGAAAACCCAAAACTCCGCCAGAAACTATTAGAACTAAAAAATTAATTCAGCAAAGTTGTAGGATACAAAATCAACACATGAAAGTCAATAGCATTGTTATAAGCCAATGGCAAATTATGTGAAATAGAAATCAAGGAAACAATTTCATTTACTACAGCCACACACACAAAATAAAATACCTAGGGAAAAAATTAATCTAAGAGGCTGGGGATATAGCTCAGCTGGTTGAGTGCTTGCCTCACAAGCACAAGGCACTGGGTTCAAATCTCCAGCACTGCAAAAAAAAAATTAATCTAAGAGATGAAAAGTCTCTAAAATGAGAATTATAAAACACTGATGAAAGAAACTAACTGAAGAACAAAAGATGTGGAAAGACATCCTGTGTTCATGGATTGGAAGAATCAATATTGTTAAAATATCCACACAACCAAAGTAATTTACAGATCCAATGCAATCCTTATCAAACAGCAATAACATCCTTCATAAAACTAAAATGTATATGTAAATCCCTCTCCAAAAATACCAAATAGCCAAAGACATCTTAAACAAAAAAGAACAGAGCAGGAGGCACTAAAGTACCTGACTTCAAAACATACTACAAAACTGCAGTAGTCACAACATGGGGTTGGCATAAAGTCAGATGCATACATCAGTGGAAAACAATACAGACCCTAGAAGTAAATCCATGTATCTACAGCCAATTGATTTTCAGCAAAGGTACAATAACATGTACTGGGGAAAGGACAGTCTTCTAATAAATGGTGCTGGGAAAATTGAATATTCACATACAGAAGAATCTCTCACCAGTTATAAAACTCAACTCAAAATGGATTAAAGACATAAACATAAGATCTTACACCATGAAATGACTAGAAGAAAATATAGAAGAAACACTGAAGGAGACTGGAATGGGCAAGAGCCCCAAAAGCACAGGAAATAAAAGCAAAAACTAACAAACGGGATTACAACAAACTAAAAATCTTCTTCACAGCAAAGGAAACAATCAACAGAGTAAAGAGGCAACCTTCAGAATGGGAGAAATTTTATGCAAACTATACATCAGACAAGGGGTAGATATCCACAATATATTAGAACTGGTAAATATTTGAGGAAATAGATATTTTTAATCTGACTTGAGCACTACAAAATCTATACATGTATTGAAACAATGTGTGGTATTCATTAATGTGAAATTTTTGTGTTTCTATGTATCAAGTTAAAAAGGAAATTTTAAAAACTAATGGAAAATAACAAGCATTGAAAAGGGTGTAGATAAATCCTAACAATTTATGATGTAAAATGGTGCAGTCCTTCTTCAAAAGTGTGGCAATTCTTCAAAAAACTAAACACATAATTACAGATCTCAGCAATTCTACTTCTACGTATATACTCAAAATAATTGAAATTAGGGACTCCAACAGATACTTGTTCTTCAATGTTCATTGCACTATTATTCATAAGAGGCAAAAGGTGGAAATAATCTAAGTGTACATCAACAGATGATACCTCAGGAACAATTTGGGTGATGATTCTACTTCTCACAATTCCCACCCAAGGAGAGACCATCAACTTTTTGCTTTGACACAAATACATACACATCCCACACTCACCCTTCTCTTTAGCTGACATTGGAAAATTCCATAGCCATCAACTGATTAAGTGTGTGCTTCACAGGGCATTTGAGACACAGAATATTTCCAAAGAGTCTCATCCATTTGTATTGTGAAGATCTCCAATACTGAAAGCAGTACCCACAGCTGGTATTATAGGCTAGGGGAGCTCTGTGGATTAAAAAACAAGTTATGAAGAACTTCAAAAATCATCTAAATTGAAGCTGCACAATGCACAAAACCTACTCTGCTTCTACCCCTCAATATAAAAGTATGGCCAATTGTCCTTCATCTGTAACTTAGATGTATGAAAATAGTCACACCTGACCTTCATAGAAATTAAACTAGGGATAGCTGTTAAAACCAATGGTACACTCCATGTTGACATTTTCAGTTTAGGCCTTCCCCCCAGATGCATGCAAAATCAGAGAGGAAGTTGAACAAAAATACCAACATTTCTATTCAGATCTTAGGATCTACTACTGTTCCTAATGCTGGACAGTGAATTAAAGAGAATCATAACAGCAAATGAATTTGGGGGAAATAGGAGAGGCAGGGGTAATTCCAAATCCCAATCTATACTGTCATTCTATACCACAAACCCCTGTCCAGAACCTAACTTTGGTAATAATAAATAGGAGAGGCTGAGGTGATATAGACAATATGGCTTCAATTCTGTAAATTGTGCAAATAGAACAGTGAATTAAAGAAATTAATTTCTTACAAAATATACACTCCTAAGGGTCTGCCGTCAAGAATAGGTACAAATTATCAATTCCAAAGCACGGCCAGAAAACAACAGCAAGGATGAGTCAACAGTCATCAAGGTAGGATAGATGAAACTGACTATGAAGCAGTTTATATAGGTGGACCCCAGATCCTCCTCTGAGGCCCAGGATATCAGTGGGAGGGAACATCAGAGGAAACAATAAATCTAGTACCCCCAGAGGGGAGAGAGTTGATGAGAACACAGTGAGGATGGATCCCTTTAGAACCACACTTCCTTCACAGTCACCCATGGTTTTACTGGATGGGGGTGAGAACCATGAATACTCCTGGTAGTTAAAAGCATCATGGTGTCCTAATGAGATATCCTGTATCAAAGTCCAAGCACAAGTTCTGGGACTCAATGGAATGAAATCATCTGTGTTCCCTTTCTCCTGAGTCTGTCCTCTTCTGCTTCCACAGAGCTGCCCAGATAGGGCTTCAGCTTCACTTCTTGATGCACTATCAGCCAGAAACTAGATAGGTAGTTGCACAGTCCTGTCTCCTTGCTTCCAGAGTGATTCTACTCCTTGAACATGTTGGCACTAAAGAATCTGCCAGTGAACTTGTTTTGTGCTCCACCTACAGATAAACTGACACAGACACCATCTCTTCACCATCTTATTGTTGTTTGTGCTTTATCCCTCTGACTACATTTCAGCTGAAGAACTAGGACAATGTTTTCACCGGTTTAGCATGCAACTTTATTAATAACAGGTAAATGAAATCTCAAAAGGATACACTTTTATCAATGCACAGAAATATAGCTTATTAAGGGTGAATAGGATCATTATCAGGTCATGTTTCAGAAATACTAAAAATATCTCAATTTATATTTTATAGCACAATAAAAATCAACAAATGTTCAAGCTTGCAAGATTAGCGGGTATCCATAAAACTGCATGCTTCAACCAACACACAGAACATAAGTATTGAATTTATAATTATAATAATATGCACTGGTTTCATATTCCAAAAGCAAAAATACGTTCAAGGTTTTGTGAAAACAAATGACTATTCAGAGTTTGAGTATTAATCGTATAACTTTATCTCTCACCTCAGGATCACTGTGCTCTGCTAAGTCTTGGAGTTTCTGACCAAACCCTTTTGCTTCCTGGAATATGGAAATAAGTTCAGATTTAGTGAACTTTTCCTTGGTAAACAGCTTTGCCTTTTTTTTGAATTGGAAATTTATATTCTCAAATATTTCAATGATACAAAGAATATTGGCTTTTGACTCATTCTTGTTAAAGAGTGCAACCAGTGATGATAGTACTTCAGCACTAATCAGTTCTCTTGTATTGACTTGATTTTTAGACAAGCACAAAAACACTTTTAAAACATAAAACTTGGTTTTGACACTTCCTTTGTTCAATAATGTGAGGAAATCTAGAATATAACTGGCAATCATGTGGTGATTCTCAAATTTCACACTCAGGTGCACTAATAATTTTAGTCCAGCTAGTTGCACAGGGGAATTCACAGGATAAGAGATTATGTCCTTACAAATTTGATGTATATATGATTCTTCCATTTTTGTTTCTTCAGAAGTCTCAGAGTTGTCATTTATCATATTTAAAGCTTTAGTGTGTTCTTTAACATTGGGATTATTGACCAAGTTTTCAATCATTACGGTAATACCAACATCATGAATTATATCTTGAGTAAATGGGTAAGCAGGACTGATACCCATTATCATAGTAGCTATTTCATGAATGAAAGGATCCTTAGTTAACTTAAGTAGTTCAACAAGTTTATCAAACTCTTTAGGCTCTAAACTAAAGGTACGTGATTTGCAGCGGCAGGCCTTTGGATTAGGCCCATACTTTTCCCTTTGCCTTATCTGTTTTTTGATCTCAGCTAATGTCTGGAAGTAAGGCCCATTGTAAGGTGGAATCTTGGTCAGAGGCCGAATCCCCAGAGGAGTTTCAATCAAGGTTGCAACCAAGGTCCAGTTCCCTTCTGGAGGCAATGTTGGTTCCCCACCTTCAAGTGGGACTAGGACAATATACCTGGCCCTGGACCATGCTGTTGCTTTTTGTTTTGTAGTAAGTTTGGGTTTGTGTGTGGGCTTGGGCTCTTCCTGTATCTTAGGTGGGGGCTTATAAACTTGAGTAGGGGTCTCTTCTTTAGGCCAGAACCAAGACCCTACACTAGGCTCTTCTTCATTCCAGAACCAGGAGCAGACATTTTCTTCATCCTCATCAGTGGACTTGATCCCAATATAAGCCTTGTTCCCAGCCCTGGACTTGATGTTGGTCTCTTCCTTTATCTCAGGCCTGAACCCATTATTGGCCTTATCATCAGCATTAGCAGAGAACCTGATGTTTGCCCCACTGCCTGCACAATCCTTGACCTCAGACTTAGTTACCAAACTAACCCTAGTAACAGGCATGGCCTTTGACTTGGTCTGAGACACTATACCAGGCTCTGTCAGGAGTTCTGCCTTAGTCTCAGCTGTGAGTCTAGTATTAGTCATATCTTTCATTTTGCTCACTTCTCTTGTCACAGCCACAGGCTCAGTGTAGGTCACTGTTTGTATCCTGGCTACTTCTCCATCACCAGCTTTGGCCTGGGTTACTAATTCTGCTTTTGGTTGTGCCTCAACCACTGTTGTGGGCTGAGTCTTCATTCTAGCATTGGCAGGGTCACTGAATCCAGCTTTCAGATCATCATCCCCAGCCTCTTCTCTATCTCTTGCTCTAGCCCTTGAGCCAATCATGATCCAAGTTAAAGGCAAAACTCTTTAAAACCCCCACTGGACCCCTGTCTCAGCCTTGACTGAAGGTCTGTCCCAAGTTGGTGTTTTCATACAAAGTCCAGTAGTCACTCAGTCCCCTTTCCAACTATAGGTTCTGCCAATGATATAAACATGCTGAGGAAGCTCACTCAAGGTAAGAAAGGATGGCTGTGCCTGGGAGTATCCCTGTAGAGGGTGTTGGTCTTCAGCCACTCCAAGGATACCAGATCTGCCATTGAAGTTAGACCTAGGGGTGGAGGAAGGAAATGGGACTTTAAGTCTCTTCCAATTTTATCTCTTTATGCTGATTAGCACACAGAGATATAAAAGTATGGAAATTCAGTGCTGCATGGAAAGTAGATACATAGCAAACTCTCTCATTTCACCCACTCTCTATACCTCCAAGTGCTACCCATATCCTTTCTTGGTACCAAACAAGATTATGGAGGGTAGGAAACCTAGATGGGAGTGAGATAGGCTAAGGAATGCCTAAGCTAGTTCTTGATTCCTGCTAGAGACAAACAGATCTCCACTACCCCATTCTACACATCTACCCAGGCAGTCCCCACACTCATACAAATCTCACTCATCAGAAATAATTTTTGTCTTTGACTGCTTGCTTCCAGTGGTGATAAGTCTAGAGCATACCTAGAGGCAGACCTACAAACAAATAGACAAACAGGAGGAGATGGAAACTGATCTCTTGGTTGACAGACCTTGGTCCCTAGTCCCTAGTCTTGCCTTTCCAGACACACTTTGTCTCATGTTTTCCTCCATACAGTCCCCTCCACCATTTGCTGCTTCAGAGTTGTTGTCCTTCCCCCAACTTTTTCCTCTCCCATGATTGCTCTGGAACTTGCCTAGCTTAGAACTGGATTACAGTGAGCCTAACAACAGGACAAGGAAGTGGAGAGTGGAGAAGGCAGTTCTTTGCATTCTGTAAATCTAAAGTACACAAAGAATTCCAACTGAATTGAAAGAAGGAGCAGACAGTGGTCATTGATAAATTAATAAAACAGAGATATGATTCTCTAGCTTCAGTCATCCCTATCCCTGTAACCTCACACCAAAACATCACAGATACAGGTCAATTTCATATATGTATATATGTGTGTGTGTGCGTGTGTGTGTGTGTGTGTGTGTGTGTGTGTGTGTGTGTGATTCATGAACCTTTATTTATTTATATGGAGTGCTGAGAGTTGAACGTGCTAGACAAGTGCTCCATCACTGAGTCACAACCCCAGCCCAATACAGGTCAATTTTCTTCAATCTTTCCTAGCTTCATGTTGGGTTAATTTATAAACCTTCACAACAACTGATAGTTCTACAGATCTAGGAATAGATCTACCCACAGAGATTCACAAACACAGAGACAAATTGAGACACAAGAGACCATGGACACTGAGTCCTTGGTAGAGACCAGGACCTCAGCACCTAGGGCATAGATGCTTTTTGGACACAGGTACCTGTTTGGCAAACATTTTCTACTTCATTTTCTTCCCCCACTCCCAAATCTCCTGCAAGTCCCTCTGCTCCATTCTGAAAGCCTGACAATTTTCATGCAGAGGCAACTCAAATATCCCTGCAAGGTAGTAGTTGGTGTTAGTAGGGATGAAATGCCCAAACAAACCACAGAAGTTGGGAAAACAATGAAAAATATCATTTCCACATTTCTTATAAGTTCTTACATTTCCTTCCTCTTCCCCTAAAGCCTATCATTTTCTGCAACATAATGGGGGTGAGGAAGGACATGTCCTGAAAGCTGACAGAGAGGAGAGCTAGAAGTTATGCCAGATCCCTACCTGCTCCAGTCTTGGTCATCTACCACCCTCAAGCAATGCCCACTCTACAGAAGCCAGGTCAATTTTCTTCTTCTCCTCCTTTCTCCTTGAGGTCTGCTGCCCCCTACAGATATTTACAGAAACGTGGAGTACTGCAAACTTAACTGATCTACACAGATAAATGCATGATACACACCCAAAAACTAAGTGAAAAAAGAGACGTGGTTATTAACGATCAGACAAGCAATCATAATATGAAACCCTCTTCGAACACAGGACCTTGATTATCACACATTTACAATCTTTCTCTAAGCTCTCTCTCTCTCAGGAGTCCTTAGACAACTGTCCCCATCAATAGTGGCAACTCCTTTCTCTTGCATACTTCAGTTTCCCTGCTAGAAGCCGCGACTACACCACTTTCCTTCCCCAAATATGGTCGGAATTAGGGCGAGTTTGGAAACTTAGCAAGAGACTGACTATCTTATTTTACTCCAGTCCCTCTTGGCCTCTCACCGCCCGCCTCCCAAGGCCAGGTCACGTATTCCGCACTCATCTCCCATACCCACATTCATACCCCCAAGCGATGTCGCCTTATCACTGACCTGCTCTGCGTGGATCTGAGGCAATTTTCTTATTTCGTTGTCTCAAGCGGTGCCGTGCCACATAGAAGAAGGGAAGGACAGTCAGGCAAAGACCCGAAACAATGGCGGCGACTGTGTTTGGGGATTGGCTGGGCACCTGGGACATATGACGAGATACTTGCTTTATCAGAAAAAGGGCCGTGATTGGCAAACTACTATAACTTTCTGGTATTCTCTTCGTTTTCCTGTTCCCAGGGTTCCTCAGGAACCCGAACGTAGGGACTAATTACCATCCACCTTTTCCTCCCCAGAATAGGTTCTGCCACGTCCCCATTACTGAAATCGGCAAAGGGCGGAGCTGGGGTGTAGTTTAAGGAGATCCGGCCTAAAGAAGCGGAGTGATACCAAGCGTTGCCAGCGTCGCTTTCCCTCAGTGGAATTCGCCCCGCCCACTCCGGCTGTTTCCGGCACACACTGGAATTCGCGGAGACTGGATTCGGACGAAGAGAAAACAGCGCTGGAACGGAGAGAAGGAGACCAATGCCAAAGTGTCTTGGTATTAAGTTCTCCTCTTTCTTTTTAAAAAGTTGTTTATTTATTTTTATTTTTACTCTTAAGAGCTCACACACATACTATTTCTATCCAGAATGAAATGCATACAGTTCCGGGTTGTGGCGTCAGGAAATCAGCTGTAGGCTGCTGAGGCGGACGAATATCAAATGTTTTTAGTGTTTACAAACACACTTCGCCAAACCCCATTCCAATGGGCGGGTTAGGGGAGGGGCTTATAGCATAAAAGCGGGGACGGGGGTAAAAGGCTCCAGACTGAGATAGGAGTGTAAATACTTGTCCGTTCCACAAGTTTTGTGTTCCCTCTACAGGAAAAGCCGCCCCTTCAAGCACTTCATTTTCTACCCGAAATATCTGGGGTCGTAGTGCGTTGTCTGGAAGGCTTCTCTGGCCTGACATCACAGATCAATATCAATTTCCTCCTCTTGGTCTTATTCCTCTTGCCTGAGTCTTTAGCCCTTATTGTCCAACATATTTCTTGTATTGAAATAGTCCTAGGTAATGTGGGATAAAGATGTCGAGAAACCCTCAGAGGTGAACAGAGAGAAACACATTAATATCAAAATATGCCTTTCTGTGGGTGTGTCCTATTCCCATGATATTCTTCTCACCTAAATATATGGGGGCCTGAACTTGGGCATGGAAGATTGTTAGAAATATCCAGGTGCCTCAAGAAATCAGACACAGGGGCTGGGGCTGTAGCTCAGTGGCAGAGCGCTTGCCTAGTGTATGTGATGTGTTGGGTTTCATCCTCAGCATCACATGTAAGTAAATAAAACGAGTGCATTCTGTGTAACCTATTGGAAAGCAGATAATGATGAGAAGGTGACTTGGAAAATGTCTTTAAAGGAGTGAAATGTTTTTGAACTTTGAACCTCATTTTTTAATTAAATATTCAAAAATACATGTTAATTTAATTAAAATAAGCCTTAGAATCAGAGGGTTTATAAACCTTTTATATCATTTGTTCATAGAAATGCTCTAACTTAGAAGTCCTACATTCCTCAACTCCAAGCTGGGCCATCATGTTAGTAGAATATGGTGAAAGAAGTCCTTTTGTTGGTTTAGGGATGTTTCCAATTCTGAAATTGCATTAATTAAGGTAGATGGGTTACCCTCCAGATGTGAAAGACAGGTTTCTAGGAGTCCCTTAACTTCTCATTTCTCTTAAGATATTCACAATCTAGTTTACTAGGAAAGTTCACCATAAAACTCACTAATGCTATTGCTATTAAAGATAACTTTGTTTTTTGTTAAGGAGACTATGATTGAATAAATACAGAAGTGTCATGTGAATTATCTCTCCTGGCACTCATAATACACCCAATAAGAAATGGTATCCACTGAAAATAATGATTATCAGAAATACCCTTTCAATTTCTTATTATTCTTTTGGGGGGCAGTACCAGATTTTGACCTTTCCATTAATGAAAGTGGAGAGCAATGAAACAGTTATTTATATGTTACTTTAGGAATGATCCTGTTCTCAAAATGACTCAGCTTCTCTTTCTTTTTCTTTTTTTTTTTTAACCAAGGATGGGACCCAGGGGCACTTAACCTCTGAGCCACATCCCCAACCCTTTTTATTCTTTTATTTATTTATTTATTTATGTATTTATTTATTTATTTATTTATTTTTTGAGACTAGGTCTCACTAAGTTGCCTAGGGCCTTGCTAAATTGCTGAGGCTGGCTTTGAACTCACTCCCTATCCTCCCTCCTCAGCGTCCCAACTTGCTGGGATTACAGGCATGCACCACTATGCCCAGAAAATTGTCATACTTTCTTGTGTAATAAAAGTCACACAAGAAAAAGTGACATCAGGCTGATAACAAATAAGTGAGAAGACACAAGGCTTTAGTTTATATGGACCATCCTGATGTATAAACAGGGGTATGTAATAGAAAGCCTACCAGGTAATCAGAGAAAGTCAGAGACAGATCGTGAGGTGAAGTCTGTACCAAAGTACAGTTATTGGTAAAAATCATTCCAGTTCCTACAGAACTGCCAATATATACACAAGACTAAGGAAAGAGGGGATGAGAGATGTCTCAGCAAAGTCCTGCTTTGACAAGAAATTCGAGGACCAGAAAGTACCATCATGCTTTGAATCTACTAAAGACCACAGGAAATTCACTTAGTCACATCCCCAGAAAATAAGAGCAAAGTGATCAAAGTATATCTGTGATCTCTGTCTGACCCAGGGTGGGCAATGAGATTAGTTTAATCAATAGAGACACAAGTCTCTGATAGGATTTCTTTTAGAAAGCAGAGCACACATGTAAGGGGAATATGATGATAATATTAAGATGTCTTTCAGGCCTTCTCCTGAGAAGTTCCTGATAAAATCATTCATTAAGTGGTTTTTTTTTTTTTTTTGTTTGTTTGTTTGTTTTGCAGTGCTGGGGATCGAACCCAGGGCCTGTGCTTGCAGGGCAAGCACTCTACCGACTGAGCTATCTCCCCAGCCCTCATTAAGTGTTTTAATAATCCTAAAAGTGTTTAGAAATGTGGACTATTATGGTTAGACTGAAAATATGGGATTACCTAAAATATGTTTGTGTAATTAAGTGGAATGTTAAAAGAGGCAAAAGAAAATATTTTGTTTACATTTATGCCTTGTTATTGCAATAGGACCCAAGAGGAAAAGAAAAATGTGAAGAATACTCCCCTTTAGTTTTTTGTTATTGTTTGTTCTATTTAGTTATACATGACAACAGAATGCATTTTGATTCATTGTATACAAATGGAGTACAACTTTTCATTTCTCTGGTTATACATGATGCAGAGTCACACCATTCATGTAATCATATATGTACATAGGGTAACAATGTGTTATTCTACCATCTTTCCTTTCCCCCCCCTCCCCTCCCTTCATTTCCCTCTACACAATCTATCCTTCCTCCATTCTTCCCTTACCCCTTCTCTCTACCCTGTTATGTACAGCATCCATTTATCAGAGAAAACATTTGACCTTTGGTTTTTTGGGATTGGCTTATCTCACGTACCATTATAGTCTCCAGCCCTATCCAGTTACCTGCAGATGCCAAAATTTTATTCTTCTTTATGGATGAATGATATTCCATTGTATATATATCTATACCACTTTCTTTAGCCATTCATCTATTGAAGGGCATCTAGGTTGGTTCCATAGTCTAGCTACTGTGAATTGAACAGCTATGAACATTGTTGTGGCTGCGTCACTATAGCATGCTGATTTTAAGTCCTTTAGGTATAAACTGAGGAGTGGAATAACTGGGTCAAATGGTGGATCCATTCCAAGTTTTCTGAGGAATCTCCATACTCCATTCCAGAGTGGTTGCACCAACTTTCAGTCTCACTAGCAATGTTTGAGTGTACTTTTCCTCTTTGGTTTTGAGTTACTCTATCTACTACAGATATCCTTTACCAGATATTGCCCAGAAAAATCTGCCATTCTTGGGTAGGACCACTCTTCTTCCATTGGAGATCTTGACATCAGAGTTCTGGAACTGAAAACTAACAGGGGAGGTGGTCCAAGTATCAATTTTCTTTTCTTTTCTTTTTTTTTTTTCTTTGTGGTGCTGGGGATCGGACCCAGGGCCTTGTGCATGCAAGGCAAGCACTCTACCAACTGAGCTACCTCCCCAGCCCCCAAGTATCAATTTTCTTATACAAAATCCTACCTTTTTTGACCAGTACCTGGAGTTATGAGAACAAGGATTTAGACAAGGGAAAATCCACAAGAGGGCGACCATGAAGTGCATAAAGTAGAGAGAACAGGTTCTTGTGCACACATGCATACACAGAACACACACACACACACAACCAATGTTATATTTAAAAATTTAGTCCAATGAGAAGGAATATTGTGACTCAGGAATTCACCGTGCTACAGCAGCTCTACAAGAATAAATCAGAAGTTCTGCAGCAGCAAACTGCAATAAGGAAACAGGAAAAAGCACGGCAGTACCTAGAACATAAAAGGAAAAGAGGCAACAGACCAAGGCAGTTTTGGGTGTGCTGCAACTCAGTGGGGGAAGGGAAGCATTTTCATCAAGAAGAAAGTCACTTTTTAGCTTAAGAAAAACAGATGCCAATCAACATATCCACAACTGGAGTAGATCATAAACTCAGAAAACCTGGGTTGTACTTAGCCGGGAGAAAGCCTGTGGGCTCCTAGCTAGAGAGAAAACTGATAATCCCCAACTACGATACTTGAGTAGTCTAGCAGAGGTGATCAGAGGTGGGGAAGTACTGACAACAGCTTGATGGGATCTATTAAGCAGACTTGGAACTCTTGCAGCTTACCACTCTTTTTCAAAACTCACATTTTTTTCTTTCTCCTGGCTGAGTGGCTGAATTTCTTTCTCTTTCTTTCTTTCTTTTGGTCTGGTACTTGGTACGATTATTTTTATAAATTTTATTTTATTTATTATTTTTATTGGTTCTTTTTAATTATACATGACAGTAGAACCCATTGTGATATAATTATACAAGCATGGATTGTATTTAATTCTAATTAATACCTCGTTTTTGTGGACATGATGGTGAGATTCACTGTGGTGTATTCATATATGTACATAAGAAAATTATGTCAGATCCATTCCATTGTTTTTCCTTTTCTTATGCCCCCTCCCTTCCCTTCATTCTACTGAATTTCTATGCTGCCCCTCCCCCTCTTATTGTGGGCTAGCTTCCACACACCAGTGAAAACATTTGACCTTTGATTTATTTCACTTGGCACCATAGTCTCCAGATCCATCCATTTACTGGCAAACTTCATAAAGTCATTCTTTTTAATGGCTAAGTAATTCTCTATTGTGTATATATACCATATTTCCTTTATACATTTATCTGTTGAAGGGCACCTAGGTTGACTCCATAGCTTAGCTATTGTGAAATGTGCTGCTATAAACATTGATGTGACTGTGTGAGTGCATTATGCTTATTTAAAACCAAACAGCCACTTAAGCTATACATTTGACTTGATGTTTGGTGCCCAAACCTAGCCCCATTGTGAATATAAAAGAGATATTTTGACCCTGTTGAGGCTTTGAAGTGGAAAAAAAAGGGTACTTCCTTGTAAATTGATAGACTGACTGATCTGTGAACTGAAGAGTGTGTCTGACGGGAATGAGGATCTGGAACTAAGGAAGATTGCAAGGAAAGTTCCAAGACCACCCACCCAGACATATTAGAGATAGGGATTCTGAATGAGAGAAGTGATTCAAGCCAGATAGATCTACAGAGGAATCAGGCAAAGGAGCTGGTCCATTGTCCTGACAGACTCACACTCTCACCCCAGGACACAATAATGCCATTTTGAAAGTGAAAAACTGTTTATATGCGTGCACTCTGAAAATGTTGGCCAGGCAAGGAAGGAGTTGAATTCTGTGTAGACTCATGTAACAAATTTTGCTCATTTAGATCAGAGATGAACTCAAAGGCATTTTAAATTTTGAAGGCTTCCTTGCAGTGGCAGTTTCAAAAATGTGAAACAGTAGATACAAAAGACTCTATTTCAAAAAACTTCTGGAAAACGTAATCTGAACTGCTGGATGTTTAATATTAACCAATAACTAGTCTTCCCAATATATAACTATTCCATATCCAACCTGATGTTCTGAATTCACCTTTCACTTCCCATTTGAACCTGTCTCCTCACCCTCCCCAACTTTCTTCTTTCCCTTTTTCCTTTTCTTTCCTTTTTTCTATTTTGTTTATTTTTTATCCTGTCTTCCAATTCAATATGGTACTAATGTGTAACCCTTAAAAAAATTTTTTTTTAGTTTTAGCTGGACGCAATACTTTTATTTTATTTATTTATTTTTATGTGGTGCTGAGGATCAAACCCAGTGCCTCACATGTGCTAGGCAAGTGCTGTACTACCAAGCTACAAAACCAGCCCCCCTAATTACAGCAATCCTCACACCTGTTTCTCTTGGGTTTCTAGAGTTCTAAAGACTATCAGTTATTACATTTATATTATATGTTAATACATGGTCTACTTTTAAACTACTACTGTTTCTTTAGTACTCTCTTCTTTCAAAGAGATGTTGGAGGTTGAAATTAACACTTGTATTACACTGAGCTTATGTGTTGAAGCTAAAACACAGGACCACTCACAAAAAGAATCTCTTCATAAAAGAGGCAAGAATGGAGGAAGGATGGATTGTATAGAGGAAAAAGAGGGGTGGGAGGGTGGGGGGAAGGAAAAATAACAATGAGACGAACATCATTACCCTATGTACATGTATCATTTCACAAATGGTATAATTCTACTTCATGTACAACCAGAGAAACAAGTTGTACCCCATTTTTTACAATGAATCAAAATAAATTATTTTAAAAAAGTATATAAAGGAAAAATAAATTAAAAATATTAAACATCATTAACAATTAGGAATATTCAAATTAAAACTGTAATGAGATATCACTACACTCTTATTTGGATAACTATAATAAAAAAATCTGTCTCAACCACATGGTTTACAATGTGGAGCAAGAGAAATTCTCCTACACTGCTGGTAGGAATGGAAAATGGTATAGACACTCCAAAAGCACTATGGCAATTTATTCTAAAGTTGAACAAGTTCTTACTCATATGAAGCAGCAGTCATACTCCTAGGAATTACCTAACTCACATCCACACAAAAATGTGCACACAAATGTTTATGTGGCTTTATTCATAATTTCCCAAAAAGAAAAATAATCCAAATGGAGTTCAAAGAGTAAACAATATTCTGTTGTTCATATAACAACAGAATATTAATTAGCAATGTAAAGGAATCAACTATTGATGTAAACAGCTTGGATTACTCTTACAGACATTATCTTGAGTAAAAAGAGCCAATTTCAAAAGGTAAAGAAAAAAAAAGTGGAACAGGAATTCATCTCAACAGATGCACAAATCTAAGACCTCTGAAAACATGAGGAAAAAGGCAAATAAATATCTCCACAAAATTTGCAATCCCCTAACAAAGGAACCCACAGGTATGGAAATGGATGAAATTCCAGAGAAATACCATGAAACCTGATTATTAAAATATTTAATGAACTAAATGAAGATCTAAGTAACAGATTCAGATAGCAAAATATGGGAGGTGAAAAATCATTTCAATAAAGAAAGTTTCTGAGAAGAAATCAAACAGAATTCCTATAAATGAAAGACACACTAAATCAAACAAAAACTTTATTTGAAAGTATCACCAACAGATTTTGTAGAAAACAGAACGTTAGGCCTTGAAAACAGGATATATGTACTTGAATACTCAATAAACAGTAAGAAAAGAATAAAAGACTAGAGTATATAAGAGCTGTGGGACAACATTAAGAAAACAAATTTCAGAGTTATTGAACTTGACGAGGGCATGGAGATAACAGGCTAATGGCATTAAGAATTCTTCAGGGCTGGGGTTATAACTCAGTTGGTAGAGTGCTTGCCTTATAAGTACAAGGCCCAGGGTTCAAATCCCCAGCACCCAAAAAAGAAAAAAAAAAGGAAATTTTCAGTTAAATAATAACAAAAATTTTCCAAATCTCAGGAATGAGATGGGCATTCTCATATAGGATACATATACAACCCCAAATAGACAAAATCAAAAAATAAAATCACAAAGACACATCATAATCAAAATGCCTAACATAGAGAATAAATGGTATATAGTTGCCTTACTTTGGATTTTTGAAACTTTCTAATGAGGTTAAGGTTTTTCACATTTGTTAACTAGTTATGATTTCTCTCTAGTGAACTTTCTATTTGTATCATTTGTCTAATGTACACGTCATAATTTTTATATACAAAGCTGTATTAAGACTGGGATGTGACTCAGTTGTAATTGGCTTGTATAGTATGCACAAAGCCCTAAGTTCCATCCCCAATACCATACACACAAAAAATTTTTAAAAGTCACAGAATAATTATCTGTATTAAATCTTTATGCTGACCATTTTTATATTGTTTTTCTCAGTTTACTTGACTTTCAAACTTGCTTCTATTTATGATATTCCAGAAAGTAAGAATTTAAAAGAAATGGAAATTGTTAGGTCGGAAATTAGGCGACTGTAGGGGGCAAAGCTGAGCAGCCAGAACAAAGACCAGCCCACCAAAGGTGACCAGAAGGATAGCAGCAAGGTGGATGGAAAGTTCCACTGACCCTTCACACCCACCTGTCACTCAACAGGACCCTCTCCCATCCTAGTCTATAAAAACCCTGGGCAGCCAGGGCCTCGTGCGATTTTCTCCATGTCCCTATACACCAGAGGGTCTGGGAATTTTGCCCGAGAACCAAATTCCAATAAAGCTTGCTTCAGCCACTTTGTCTCATTTTATTTGGCTGCTAACTGTGCCCGCCAAGCCCGCTGAGTTTCCATTTGGTCCCACCATTGAGCCCGCCAAGCCCGTCTGAGCTTACAGAAATGTTTATCTTTAGGGGTTGTTTTCACTTCTTATAATCTTAGAAATTATTTATCCCTCTAAACTTTGCATATATTTTTATTGTTTAATTCTAGACCTATATTATTAAATTTTTAAAATGTAACTTCAATTAACTACATTTGTGCTTAATGAAATGTCATAAACAAAGGCTTATATACAAAGGACCTGCCTTCCTCAAAATTATGAATTTCCCAGAATCCTTTATTGAAAATTATGCATTTTTATATTTAGATATTGTAAATATCTCCATATAATTTTCTTTATAGTTAACAAATTGCCAAAATAATTTCCAAAATATTTGTGCAGTTTTCTCATTTCATTTAGCAATATATAAAGAATCCAATTTTCCACAACCTCATATTTGTTATTGTATACCTTTATGCTATAGCCTTTTTATTCATTATGAATTGAAATCCCATTTTGGTTATTATTATTATTAGAGCTTTATAGTTATACATATATTTTGTATATGAGGTGTCCCCCAAAAGCTCATGTGTGAGACAATGCAAGAAGGTTTAGAGAAGAAATGAGTGGGTTAGGAGTCAACACAATCAGTGAATTAATCCCTGATGGGATTAATTGAGGTGGTAGGGTGTGGCTGGAGGAGGTGGGAATTGGGATGTGGCTTTGGGGTACATATTTTGTATCTGGCAAGTGGAGTCTCTCTCTCTCTCTGCTTCCTGATGATGCAGGCTGCTTCCCTCTGCCACACTCTTCTGCCATGATGTTCTGCCTCAACTTGAGCCCTGAGGAAGGAGCTGGCTTTCTATGGACTAAGACCTCTGAAACCATGAACCCTCAAATAAACCTTTCCTCCTCTATAATTGTGCTGGTCAGATCATTTAGTCACAGCAGTGAAAAAGCTAACTAAAACAGAAATTGGTACTGAGAAGTGGGGTTGTTGCTGTGACTAACCTGACCATGTGGTTCAGAAGCTTTTGGAGCTTCCTGGAATTGGTGGGAGGAATTTTGAGATGCTTAGCAGTGCAAGCAGAGATTAATGGCTGATTCCGGTGGGAGCAGAGCAGACCAGAATGGCAACAGGACTGTGGTCAGTGAAGACAGGGCTCAAGAGGATTCAGAAAAGGAGGATTCTATTACAAGCTGGAGTAGAGGTCATTCATGCTATGTTCTGACTGAGAATTTGTCTACATTTTGCCCATGTCCAGAGGCTTTCTATGAGGTTGATTTTAGAAGCAATGAACTTCTTAATGTGGCAGAAGAAATGCCTAGGCAGCATAGCATTCAGGAAGTGGCATGGATTTTGCTGGCCACTTTTAGCAAAATTTATTGTGATAATCAGGAGCAGAAAGAGAGCAAAAAGATTTCAAAAAGGTGGACTTAAAAGGCAGGAGTAATACTAGGGCTAAGGAAATCGCCGCTGTTAAAGGCATTACTGCCACTAAAGGAATGCTAAAGACTGTGCCTATAGGCAATGAGAAAGATGGCGTGAGGGCATCTCAGGAGCTGGCAAGACCACACCCATCTCAAGCTCAAGAGAGTAAAGGTGAAAATTCTGTTGAGATGAGACCAGTGGGGCACCCTTCTTACACAAGGGAGCATAAGGAGATTTTTCAATTTGCTCAGCCTTCCCGGCACTCAGAGGCTACTGCAGCAAGGGTTTCTGAAGGTTTGGCTGCTGTTCAGATGGCAGCAGACTTTGGTGTCAACTGCATGGTGCTGGTTCTGTGGGAATGTAGGATGCTGGAGTTAGGGGATCAAGGAGGCTTTCACCAAGATTTCAAAGGAAGGCCTGGGAGGCCAGGCAAAGTGCAGCAGTGTTGGAGTCCCTGTGGGCAGCCCCTGAGAAGTCAAAGTGTGAGTGTGGATATGTGAGGAGCAAGCCTAAGCTGCAGTGGAAATCCCTGAGATTAAGAAATGCCTGTAATGTGGGACATTGTCCTAAGAAAGCTGCAGGAAATGAGCAGAGACAAGTCAACAGAAAGGCCACTTGGGCTGCAACAAAAAAGGCCACGAGGCAGAGCTACACATGCCATTTGGAGAGAATATCACCATGAAATGTGCCCCAGATGCCAGACATGGAGTTACAGGACTTGTTTGCCCAGTGGGATTTTGATATTGCTTTGGTCCTATCCCTTTTTTCTTTGCCCCTATTTTTGTACATGGGACTGTTTACTCAGTACCTTTATATGTTGAATATTTGTAAATTGCTTTTAATTTTATAGGTGCTCATTGTAAGAACCCAGAAAACCACACCGGACATGGGAATTGACATAAGAGGGTTTATTAAGCAAACAGTGTCTCCCTGCAGGGTAAGAGAGGAAAAGAGAAAGGGTGTGTGCAAGAGAGAGTGTGAAAAGCGAGGAGGAGAGAGAAAGAAAGTGAGTAGGAGAGAGAAAACATGAGAAAAGATGGTGGGGAAGCTATCCTTAAGCAGTTGAATTCTGCCGGGCTAACAGGGGACCAATAACAGAGAAGGATACTTGCAAGCTGACTGATGAACCAATAGCTAGCTAGGATGTTCACAGACTGACAAGTAGTTGGGATGTGGGGAAATGACTGCAGCGGAAAGGACAGGGGAGCAGCTTTATATTATACTCAGAATGCAAGATTGCCATGAGCCTCAAAGACTTTAGACTTGATCTTTGAGCAATCTCAGAACTGTTCAGACTATGGGGACTCTTGGAAATGGACTAAATGTATTTTACATTGTCAAATGAGTGTGAGCTTTTGGGGGCCAGGGGTGGAATGTTATGGTTTGTATATGAGGTGCCCCGAAAAACTTACGTGTGAGACAATGCAAGAAGGTTTAGAGGAGAAATGATTGAGCTGTAAGAGTCTTAACACAATCAGTGAATTAATCCCTGATAGGATTAATTGAAGTGGTAGGGTGTGACTGGAGGAAGTGGGAATTGGGGCGTGGCTAGGGGGTATATATTTTGTGTCTAGAGAATAGAGTCTCTGCTTCCTGATGATGCAAGCTGCTTCCCTTTCCCATGTTCTTTGGCTGTGATGTTCTGCCTCACCTCGAGCCCCAAGGAATGGAGCTGGCCGTCTATGGACTAAGACCTGTGAAACTGTGAGCCCCCAAATAAACCTTTCCTCCTCTATAATTGTGCTGGTCAGATCATTTAGTCACAGCAGTGAAATAGCTGACTAAGACAACATAGTAGGTGGGTTCATCCTGACACACTCATACTTGCATGAAATTTGAATTTAGCTCATGATCCCCCTCTTTTCCCTCACCCTTTTTTCTTTCCATCCTCCTTCCCCTCTCCCATTCTCCTTCTTCTATTCTACCAAACTTCCTTTCACTCATCTATTTTGTATTTGATTGATTCTTTTTGGGGGGTGGTACCAGGGGATTGAACTCAGGGGCACTTGACCACTGATCCACATTCTCAGCCCTATTTTGTATTTTATTTAGAGACAGAATCTCACTGAGTTGCTTAGTGCCTCGCTTTTACTGAGGCTTTGAACTCTCGATTCTTCTGCCTCAACCTTGAGAGCTGGGTTTTTCTGGGTATAGTGATCTTGGCTGACAGTTGTTTTCTTTTAGGGCTTGGGGTATCTCATTCCAGTCCCTCCTTGATTTTAGGGTCTGAACTGAAAAATCATAAGTGAGCCTTATTGATTTACCTCTAAATGTAACCTGATGATCCTCTCTTGCAGCTTTACACCTCCTTTCCTTATTTTCTATGTCAGGCATTTTGATCATGATATGTTTTGGCAAGCTTCTCATTTGACTCAGTGATTTGGGGTCCTGTAAGCAACTTGTATGTGGATGTGTATCTCATTTCTGATATGGGAGAATTTTGTGTATCTTTCTCATTGAAAATGTTCTGTATACTTTTAGTTTGTATCTCCATGTTCTCTTCTATCCCAATGATTCTCAGGTTTGGTCTTTTATAGTTGTCTGAGAGTTCTTATATATTATGAGCATGCATCTGTTTACTCCATATCAACTAACCTGTCTTCAGTGCCTGAAGTTCTGCCTTCAAGGACTTTGGTTCTATTTTCCACATAATCTAATCTGTTAATGATGCCTTCAAGTGAGTTTTTAATTTGATTGATCATTTTGTTCATTTATAGAATTTCTGCTTGATTTCTTTTCACTGTTTCTATTTCTTTCTCTTAATTCCTTCCTTAGATCTTCTTTTAGTTCATTGAACATTTTGATAATCAGTTTTTAATGATCTTTATCTGAGTTTTGTCTACTTCACTATCAGTGGGATTCTTTGTTGGGGGATTGTGGATTTTAGGGGGTGATTTGTCTGTTTTTTCATGTTGTCAGATGTCTTAGTCTTGTGACTCAATTGAAGTGGATTCCTCTAACTTTTTTGTGCATGTTCTTTTGTGTGTCATTTGTTCTGGGACTTCTTTCTGATTTTGATATCTGGGTAGATGCCAAGTGGTGGAAACTTGGTTTACTCTCTGGTTGTTCCTCCTTGGGTCATTGTTGATGGTTTGGGTCTTTTGTCTCCTCAGTTATTTGAGTTGGGGTAATATCAGGGAATTTTTAGCTCAGCAGCAGAATCTCTAACCTATGAATTTTAGTGTCCCTCTAGGTCCCCAGCACTTCACAGAATGGGGGCAAAATAAACAATAGTAACGACTATTACAAACAATAAATAGCATTAAAATACCCAGATCCTACAAATACATTTTCAACATTAATTGCCAACAGTAAAGAGGAATGATGAATTCAGCAATTATGAACAGTGAACAATAAACATGAACTAGCTCTGGCTTTAAAGTGAAATGAAGGTGTCAACTATATCTTCCACAGCAGTAATGACTTTACTAGCATTAATGGGGAGAGGAGTTACACAAACCAATTGGTTCTGACTGATGGTAAAAATGCAGCTAAGTATGGGAACAGGAAATGTATTAGGAAGTTATAAAAGACTTTTCCAAATTTTTTTCACTTGACATTACTTTTTGTTTTGTGGAAGGGATAGGATATATATTTTGAAAATTAATGTTTTGAATTCAACACATAGTGGTTCAGTGTTGGAAAAACTGAACCTGGCACAAGTGTGCATTTACCACTTTCTAATATCCCAAGATATTTTCTAATATCCTAAGATTTAGCATTCCTACTGATACTGCAAGGGAATTGAGAACTTTCCTTTGAGTATGTATGACATTCTGGAGTTTGTGGTCATGATTGAAAGGAAAGGAAGATGCCAGAATATATGAAAATAAGAGAAAATTAGAGGAATCAAGGAATGGGACATTAGTATAAAAAAGAGAATTAATGTTTAAGGGAAATGTGAAAAGAAACATAGGAACCGAATTAACTCTGACAACACCTATCTGAAAACTTTCATTTAATTATATATTCTTTCCTATATCTGCTACTTCACCCTGTAGTTGAACATGTGACAATTTTCCTATTGTTTCTAGGAAAGGAGAATGAAGATCAGAGTAAGGTAGCCCAAGAGCACTCATCCCTAACCACAGGAACATGGTTGAGTCCCTTCTTTTTTACATATTTCAGTTCTATCTGTAGGGAGTGTGTGCATGTGTTTGTGTGTGTGCAGGGAATCAAATGCAGGGCCTCACACATGCTGGACAAATACTCCACCACTGAGATACACCCCCAGCCTAACTATAGTTTTATGTTGAATGTGTAACTGTTAGAAAAAGATGACTGAGAAGCGAGATCCAAGATGGCAGACTAGAGGGAGGCTGCATTCCTTGTCGCTCTGTAACTCTGGTTTCAAGCACAGGATATCTGTTTCTTGGTAAGGCAGTTTTTTTGATCCCCTGCTGTTTACCCCATTTGTCTGCTGTGATCACCTGCAATCTGCCAGCATATCAATGCCTTTTTTGAGTGCAGATTGTTCACTGTCAGGCACCTATCATCCGCCATTTGCCTGCCTCTCGCCTGTCCATCGCCTGCCTTACACCTATCCATCACCCAACGCGCACGAGGTTCACCTCCCGATCATCCGACAACAGTCAGCAAACTGATTGCCGACCGCCAGTGGAGCACCAGCTGCCTGCTGTTCCCTGGAAGTTCACTGTTACAGTACCTGCAGGTTTGATTACACGTGGCTGCTGCCATTTTGAGACAACAGTCAGGCCCTGTAGGACCCCTGACTGGACTGACTGAGCCCCATCTCCAGGATCCCTCAGCCCGACCAATAACTCCCTCTCTCTGGGGCCCTCACATCAACTGACTGCTCTCTGCCGCCAGGACCCCCAGATCAACTGACTGTGCCCTATAACCAGGACCCCAGACTGACTGATTGCAACGGGCATCCAGGATCCCACAACCACACCAAACACACCCAATCTCCAGGACCCCTGCCTGACTAACTGCATCCCGTCTCCAGGACCTCCTGCTGACCACAGCCACACCCTGAGTTGCAGCTCCCCATTTGCCAACACATTTCGAAGCCAGAGCGGCCATCTTGGATAATCCTGGAAGCCATAGCTCCGATCTTTAGGTGGAGCAAATCCCATCCTGGGACGCCTGCTGGAGGCTTGAAGCTCATTGTCAGGTACTTCTCATCCATCAGGCTACTGAACACTGGGAGGTTTCATTACTATATGACTGTTATATTGTAGATTTTCTTTTTTCTCCTTATTGAAAAAGTTTAAGTTTTTATTTCTTTACGTTACTTGCTCTCTTTTCCTTTTGTTTACCTGTTCCCTCAGAGTCTCTTTCTCCCTTTTTTGCATGCTAACATCCAATTTCTTTTGATTACACTCTCACCCTTTCTGTAATCTAGAACTTCTGTGTATTCTTTTTGTATCCCATTAACAGCCACATTCTACATCCCTCTGCATCCTCTTTGTCCTCCATTTGAAACTGCAGACCTTACTGCAAATCCGTTTGTTTTACTGAAGATAATATCTCAACTAATTCTGTCTATTATGACAATTTTGTTATTGTCCTCATAGGGGCTATTTGGTCTAGGATTGCATAGTGTCTGAATTGGGCACTGCTAATATTGATCTCCCCTTAAAGAAAGGGTTTTCAAAACCTATAGGGCTACTATAAGCCAATAGGGGGAAATCTGCAATACCCCAGATCTGCACTGCTAGAGGGGAAGATACATGAACAACATGAAAAAACAAGGGAAGAAAATGATCCAAACAAATCTGGATTCTATATTAATAGAATCCAATGACAGTATGTTAGAAGAAATGTCAGAAAAGGACTTCAGATTATACATGATTAAGATGATTCGTGAAGCAAAGGATGAGATAAGAGAGCAAATGCAGGCAATGAATGATAATACGAATAAGCTGAAAAAGCACCTGCAGGAAGCAAAAGATCGTCTCAACAAAGAGATAGAGATCCTCAAAAAAAACCAAACAGAAATCCGTGAAATGAAAGAGACAATAAACCAAATAAAAAAACTCAATGGAAAGCATCACCAAAAGACTAGACCACTTGGAAGACAGAACCTCAGACAATGAAGACAAAATATTTAATCTTGAAAATAAAGTTGCCCAAACAGAGAAGATGGTAAGAAATTATGAACAGAATCTCCAAGAACTATGGGACATCATGAAAAGACCAAATTTAAGAATTATTGGGATTGAGGAAGGCACAGAGATACAAACCAAAGGAACGAACAACCTATTCAATGAAATAATAGCAGAAATTTTCCCAAACCTGAAGAATGAAATGGAAAATCAAATACAAGAGGCTTACAGAACACCAAACGCACAAAATCACAACAGGTAAATGGATGAAATTGGAGAACATCATGCTAAGTGAGATAAGTCAATCTCAAAAATCCAAAGGATGAATGATCTCACTGATAAGCGGATGATGACACATAATGGGGGTGGGAGGGGTGCAAGAATGGAGGAAGGAGGGACTGTATAGTGGGAAAAGGGTGTGAGGGGTGTGGGGGGAGGAAAAAATAACAGAATGAATCAAACATCATTATCCTATGTAAATGTATGATTACGCAAATGGTGTGCTATTACTCCATGTACAAACAGAAACAATATGTATCCCATTTGTTTACAATAAAATTAATTAAAATTAAAAAAAATAAAATGACTGAAATTAAAGGACTCATATCTCCCAATTTCAAAACACAGTATGAAGGTATACTAATAAAAATATTATGGTACTGACAGAATGGTACACATTAGATCAATGCAATAGAATTGAGAGTTTGGAAATAAACCTACATATTTATGATCAATTGATATTCAGGAAGGGAACCAAGATCATTCAATAGAACAAACAAAAGTGTCTTCCATAAATGGGGCTTGGAAAACTAGATAACCACATGCAAAAGAGTGAGTTTGGATACATTCTGCACATTATATACAAAAATTAACTGAACACAGATCAAAAACCAAACTAAAAGACCTAAAACCATAACTCCTGGGAGAAAACATACAGATACTTGGATGTGGGAATAAACATCTTTATTATTATTTCAAGTTTACATTTTTATGAAGTACAGTGTGTTAATTTGATACATGTATACAATATACAATGTGTCATGGTCACATCATGGTGGTTGGTATTTCCACCTCAAATTGTAAAATAATTTTACTAACCTATAATAATTGTACATATTTCTGGGGTACAGTGTGATATTTTAATGCATGTGTATAATATGTACAGATCACCAAAAACATAAGTAACCAAAGGAAAAATGCATTATTGGATTTTGCCAAAGTAGAAAACTGTTCAGGAGAGGATGAATTAAGTGAAAAGA
The DNA here is from genome assembly GCF_902686445.1 of Sciurus carolinensis. NCBI lineage: Eukaryota > Metazoa > Chordata > Mammalia > Rodentia > Sciuridae > Sciurus > Sciurus carolinensis. The sequence goes on from NC_062232.1 coordinate 84,138,197, forward strand.
CTACCTACAGAGCAGGAGTAATGTTCGAAAATCATTTATCTGATGAGGGTCTCAGTGGGTATACAAAAACTCTTTCAAAAAGAAAAAGAACAACAAAAAGAAAAAGGAGGGGGTATAACAAGTGTTGTGAACACATGGAGAAATAGGAAAATTTGCACACAGGGAATTGTGTGTATACACACACAAATGCATACAGGGGGCATCTCAGGGTTAGTATTTGCTTGCCTGGTGGCATGGGCCAAAGGCAGCTGTGGGAATTGTCAGGTGGATGAGTGGAAGGAAACCCTGTTGTCTGATCTGGCTAGGGAAGGAGGTGGAGGGTGTGGAAGCCCAATGGCGTAGGGAGAGGAAGTACAGGGGCCATTTCCATGGGTCCCGCCTACAAGGGAACTCAGGCAGCTGAAAGAGCCTGCATTGAACCAGACACTTTGTTAATCCCATGGGAGAGCATCTCTGTTCCTCCCTATGAGGCCAGGAAGTGTGTGGTGTAAATTCTGCTCTCAATATAAGAAGACCAAGGCTTAGTAAGTTATAGGAGCTTGGCTCTGATCATTGGGGTCCTATTTGGAAGAACAGTTGTCCTTATTATTCTTTATGTAATGCTGACTATTGCCTCAGTATCTAGTTTTCAGAAATCCACCCTTCAATATATGGCTCCCTAATGTAAACATACATCAAGAATCAGGAAGTGGCAGGTGGTAGGAAATTATTTCTGCCAAACACCCAAGAAGTGCAAGCAAATATTGCCAACTGGTGGTACTCCACCTGTGTCATTTATAGGATTGTAAATTGAAAACACTGTACTGCTATTATTTTAATTAAAAAATTATGCCTGTTTTCTAAAGTTGCAAGCCTTCCAGAAGTGTGGAAAATGTACTGTGCAGATGACCTGTTTGCCACTTATGTGCAATTTGGAACTTCTGCCAATCAATAGGAAAGTCCCACAGAAATGACCACAATGTTGTTGTTATTTGGAAGAGAACATAGGTGGCTGAAGCCACTCAAGATCATGGACACTGAGCATCTGCTGTTAGCTCTGTGAAGGATGCACTGGGCAGACATGCTGACTCTCCTTCCCTCTGCAGGTGACAATGGGAGTCTCCTCCCAGAGCACCATCAGGAAGGGGAGGGGGTGGGAAGATGGGTGGGGAGACAGATGGAAGTATGGGGAAAGCTGTGGTAAGGCAGATTTCCCATTCACCTATGCACAAATCACAAAGCTGAGCATGGTGTGGTTTACAAAAATCCTCAAATGACTAGGAATGAGAAGTAAAATATGTGAGACCTCACCTCCCTATCTATTTTCCATCCTTCTCTCAATCCTTTCCTTCTGCAGCCTCCAATAGCCAGGAGGCATCCCTTGAGAAGAACCTGTTGTGCCAGGGTACATGCCTGCTTCTGTGGGCCTCCTCAAAGAGCATCTCCAAGAGCCTCAATGTCTCCAAAAGCCAATCACTAAAGTAGCATGTGTCCTTTCTCATGAGAATTAAAAACAGCCAGGGATGAACTGGGTGGGATGGTGGTACACATGGCCTTTCAGTCCTGACTCCATTGGCTCATGGCTAGGGGAGGGGGAAAGCAACCCAGGATGCACAAATACAACACGCAGTATCACTCTTTATTGTGATAATAAACAGCCATATTCAGTGGGAAAAAATACTTTGGATAGTTATGTTACCTGGCCTACAAGTTAACTTTGGCTTCTTGATTAGCCAGGCTGCCAACCTCAGCCATAGGCATGGCCCTAAGTTAGTGACAGAGACACAATGATTTGGATAAAAATGAGAATGACATTCAAAGGCTCCTTTCAGGGCATCTGTTTGAAGGCCTCCTCTGGAATCTTGACTTGGAAGGAAGGAAGGAGTTGGGATGTTAGAAGAACCAGGTGCCCTGAGTTCCAGTGCCATCCCCATTCCCAGACCAATACCTTCCCAAAGGTTCAGAGACATCCATTTTTCACCCAATTGATCCCCGCACCTCATCTGCAGCACAGTGAAGACCTGACCACCTCTGGTTAGTCCTCCTTCTTGTCTTCAAGGCACCTGAAAAATAGGCAATCTCTACAACTTCACAGGACATGCACACTGGTCACAAAATGCCACCTCTTAATGCACCTCTTACACTGGGACACACAAGCCAGAATGAACACCATTGTAATGATGAATAAACACCTTGTGAAAACTAAAATATCTGTGACTAACATTCATGCTCATCAGAATTCAAAGCAGAAAATCAGGAGTGTTCAGAAGAATGAAGAATTTTAACACATAATGATATCAAAGATGCTCAAAAAAATAACAAACTGAAATTCAAAAATAAAAACGTTCCAATCACTTTTAAATTCAGGTATATATTATAGTATTTGCCATCTTAAGGTGTATAATTTAGTGGTTTTCTACTCTATTTACAAGGTTGTACAATTATCCAATGCCAAAACATTTTCATCATCTTAACAAAACCAAACACAACTCCTTACCTGTTGGCAGTCACTCCTCATTTCTACCTTTCTCCAGACCTGGGTAACCTTATTCTGCTTTGTGTCCTTATGGATCTGTTCATTTGGGGATTTTTTAATAAATGGACTGATATGATAATTGTAGTCTATCATGACTGGCTATTTCACTTAAGCATAATATTTTCAAGGTTCAACCATGTTATAGAGTATATTATAATTTAATTCTATTGTATTGCTTAATAATATCTCATTATATATATGTGTGTGTGCCTGTGTGTGTGTGTGTGTGTGTAGCTCACATTTATCCATTCATAAACTGATGAACATTTGGGTTGTTTCCACTTTGGGGCTATTACTGATAATGTTGCTATGAACATTTGTGTACAAGTTTTCATGTTAACCTAAGTGTTCATCTGTCTTGGTATAATTGTTTGTTTATATGGCAACCCCATGTTTAACCTTGTGAGGAACTGCCAACCCACACAAGCCTACCATTTTCCATTCTCATTAGCCATGTACGAAGGTTCCAATTAATCCGTATCTTTGCCAACACTTGTTATTTCCATTTAAAAAAAATCACAGTCATTCTGGTGTGAATCAAGTGGTAACTCAGTTTATTTCTGATTTGCATTTCCCAGATGACTAATGATGCTTAGTATATTTCCAAGTACTTTATGTGTATTTGTGTGTCTTTTTTTTGACAAATGTCTATTTAGATCTCTACCCATATTAATTGGGTTACATGTCTTTTTATTATTGTGTTTGAAGAGTTTTTTAAATAGATTCTGGATACAGGTCCCTTATCAGACACAAAATATACAAATACTTTCTCTTATTTTTGGATTGCATTTTCACTTTATAGTGACCTTTAATGCAAAAAAAAAGTTAGAAATTCTGATGAAGTCCACTAAATTTTTCCTTTTTTGCCTGCACTTTTGCTGTCATATGTCAGGTATCATTGTCTAAGTGAACGTTGCAAAGATTTACTCCTGTGATTTCTTCCAAAAATTTTAATGTTTTGGCTTTAACATTTAGGGTTTTGACCCCTTTTTGATTTGCTTTTGTTTCTGGCATGAGAGTGTGGAACAGATTCATTTGTAAGTGGATACCCAGTTGTTCCTAAACCAATTTTTATAAAGGTTATTCTTTACCTCATAACTATTTTGGCACTCTGGTTGAAAAACAACTCACTGTAATGGTTGTTTTTTGTACTTGGACCCTTATTTTATTCTATTCATATACATGTCTATTCTTAGGCCTATACTATCCAGTACAAATTGATTACTCTAAGTTTACAGCAACTTTTTAGTGAATCCTCCAACTTTGTTCTTTTTCAAGATTATTTTACTATTTTAGGTTTCTTGTATTTTCTTGTGAATTTTAGGATTAATTTGTAAATTTCTATAAAGAAGGAAGCTAAATTTTGATATAGGTTGCATTTACACTGAATATGCAATATAAATTTGGGAAGTATTGCCATCTGAACAATATTAAGTCTTCCAGTCCAGGAACATCCATTTATTTAAGTCTTTAATTCATTTCTACAACGTTTTGTTCATTTCAGAGTACATGTTTTATACTTTTTGTTAAATATATTCCTAAATGTGTTACTTTTTTATACTGGGGATTGAACCCAGAGGTGCTTAACCACTGAGATAAATCCTCAGTCCTTTTTATTTTGAGACAAGGTCTCACTTAATTTGCTGAGGCTGGTCTCAAACTCACAATCCTCCTGCCTCACCCTCCTGAAGTGCTGAGATTACAGGCATGTGCCACCATGCCTGGCCTAATATGCTACTTTTCGATGCTATTGGAAATTGAATTTTTTTCTTTATTTTCTGATTGTTCATTACTAGTATATGGCGATATGGTTGAGTTTTGTATATTGATTGTATACCCTGAAACAATGCTAACCTTAACCTTACATATTAATTTTAAGTTTTCAGTGGTTTCCTTAGAATTTGATATATATGAGATCATGCTACCTGATTTAAACATTGCATTGTTTTAAGTTACTTACATTATCACAATAAAATCAATATATATTTTTCCATGAGCCCAACTTTGGAAGCAAAACATAACAAAAATTATTTTTACAAATTAAATGAAAATTTCCATTATTAAATTCCCACTTCTTCCAACTCAAATCTATCCCCAGAGACTCCCAGCACTCACTTCTGAGTGTACTTGAGATTCTGCTCCTCAGACTGGGTGGAGAAAGGCTGTGCTGTTCCCTGCTGCTCTTGGTCAGGCACATAACTGGAGGAAGGTGGGAGCATGGGAATGGAGAAGGCACTCTGGGTCTCTTTGGGGCTGGCATTCCTCACAATCATCTCATCATTCACGATGCACAGACTAGAGGAAAGGTGAGTCCTCAGATAATCAAACAAATGGACAACCACACCCTCACAATGGTGATCCTGTTTCCACTGCTACTTAGCAACCAGATTCCTTTCAAACCCCTACACTGCCCACCTCCTAGCTCCCTTGGCTGGTGCCCTTTCTTTACCCCTGCCACAGAGCCTACTTTGGAGAGATTGTTTACTTCCTTCATTAGATTGTAGATTTAACTCCAATCCATTTACCCTTTATTTAAAAGTGGGCCCTCTTCCCCATTTACAGAGGAAGTCAACTAGCCACAGAAAAGTCTTATAATTTGACAAAGGTCACACAGCTAAGTAATAAGTATGGGGTAAAGAAGAGAATTTATTCTGACTTTAGATTCTATGCTCTTAACTACCATTCTAGACTTCTTGAATCTACCTGTTGGCTTTCCCCAGTGTTGAGAAGACCCCAGGACTACATTAATCACACCATTGGATGGAAGCTTGGATGGTGTTACCACTGCCATCCACAACATAGCGCTTACCTGGAATTGCTGCCAGAAGTTAAGATGAAGGTCCGGGTGAAGGCACGAACAGAACCCTGAGACTTTCCTTCCACTTCAATGACAATAAACAATGATACCCCCTTAGACCTGCATATTCATGTTTACATACTCACAGTGTTCCCCAGTAAAGGTCTTTCCTGATACTCTTGTGCACCCTGAAGGAAGCCAGACTCTAAAAACTTTTTACTGGGAATCAGGAGATTTCAGGGTCTGAGGCAGTTACAGTAGAAATAAATCAACTCCCACTGAAAAGACCCCTAACATGAATTCCTTGAAAAACACAAGCTCGCTTGATTCATTTTTCACAGCTTCCCCAGATGGGTATTATTAGCCCAATTTTTCTTTGTTCTATTTAAAAAAAAATTGTAGATGGAAAGCATGCATTTATTTTATTTTATTTTTTTATTTTTAAGTGGTGCTAAGATCAAACCAAGTGCCTCACAAGTGCTAGGTAAGTGCTCTACCACTGAGCTACAGCCCCAGCCCCCATTTTTCAAACGAGGAAAATGAAGGGTTAAGTAACAGGCTAGAGTTAACACATTAAGAACCTGGAATGAGAGCCATCAAACTCCACAGCCTGTGTTCCTAATGCCTGAGTTGTGCAGGGAAGACAGGCACGGATGTAGAACAGATCAGTATCTTTCATGGGAAAAATAGGTTGGGAAAAAGTGAGTAATGAGGGAAGGGAAAAGAAAGGAAGGAAAGAGGCTGGGGATAGAGCTCAATGGTAAAGTACTTGCCTAGCATGTGTGAGGCCCTGGGTCTGGTCCCCAATAGCAGTAGGGAAAAAAAGAAGGGAAGAAAAAGCAAAAGAAAAGAAGGAAAAGTAAGTAGGCTCAGAGAATCCTGGGGGGGAACCCAGTCAGGAGAAGGGAGTCATGGGGAATCTGGTGAGAGACACTTTAGATACTCACCCTCCTTGAACAACCCATTGACAGAAAAACAGAGCATCATTTCCTGAAAGGGAAGAACAAAACTCTAGGGCTTTCATGATCCTTTGGAAATTTACTACTTACATCGAGAATTCTAGGCCTGCCTGAGGGAGGAAGTAGGTACTCACTGTTTGGACGCATAGGTCTACCACATAGGAGTTAAAGTCATGCTGAGTTTTTGGTAATATACTGATGCAGTTTACAATGTCATATTTTGTGTGCTTCAGCAGCTGCATACGCAGAACTGTATGGGGAAAAAGCAAAGATGGGGACTGCCATACCCTTGCCCCTGTGGTCAGTTATTGAGTCCTTCATACCACTTTTCTCATGCCAAGTTTCTCTAATCACAGACTTACAAGGGTCCTTGTGCTTCTTTATATTTCTATTATCCTTGAAATACTCTTCCAAGCTGTTCCTAAAGAAAAAGAGGAATAGAAGGTGGTGGTCCAACCACTACAGGTATTTCCAGGAGAGAGCTACATGGTCCCAGGTCAGAGTCTGAATTGCAATACTCACGGGTCTGGGTCCTCAGGGTTGAAGGGAATGGTCAGGGAGAAGCAGGCCTCATCGTGGTAAGCATCAAGGAGGCCCTGTCTGTCTCCATAGTCATAGATGAGGTAATACCTGTGGAGAAGCAAAGAGGACAGGCTATCTCTGTGGTCTAGCCCTCAAATGATAGCTCGAAACTCTATGAGCAGACCTGTGCTAAGTTAGCCCAGCCTGTCCCAGCCCTCACCTTCCTCAAGATCCCAGGTAAACTTACTGAAGTAGGAATTGCAATAGTAGACTCTTTAGGTTATCAGATCCTTTATAGCTTTCCTGAAATGAAGACACCTTGAAACTCTGTGATTGACAAAAACTTCCTTTCAACAACTCAAATCTTGATGATCCCTCCTCACCTTACAAGGTCTTATTATTTCAGGTGCTTCGCTGTCAATTACGATTGATACTGGTAAATCCTGGCCATCCTTGAGAAGGGAAGAGGAAGTCAGCAGTGCAGCTCAGGGTGGTGGCACTGCATGGCCAAGGAGATGAATAGGCTCAAGGGGGAACAAGGGCCAGAGGCCAGGTATACAATGGCCCTGGAAATTCCACGGGTGTGACTGCACTGGGTGTCTGCATCATGAGCTCCTGGGAAACTCGACCATTACATGCATCCCGTGGGCGGGTGTGCGTGTGCATGCGCGTGTGTTCTTCCCGGGGAAAATGTCCATGCCAGGGAGAATCCATGTCCTCTACGATGGAGGATTACGTGGTGCACACGTAATCTAGGCGAGACCCACAAGGCTTGGGGGCAGTGGGGGGTCGCGTAAGTGAGGAAGAGGGGACGAGAACAGAGGTAAGCACTTACCAGGCGTAGCAACTTGGGGAAACAATCCTGGATGGCGCTGTGCAAACAAAAAATCTAATGAAGTGATGCGACGGTTGGTTGTGCAGACTCTCTCTCCCTGTTGCTCTCCTCCCTCTCCTTCCCCTGGGTAGCTCCTGCCTACACTGCCTGACCCCCTTGTCCAGGGCCCACGGAAGGCTCTGCAGGGAGCAGGGGATGGGGTGGGGGCCCCGGGCTCTGCTACCATGCTGGGTGTCCAGCATTCTGAGGGGCACGGCCTGGCCAGACCAAGACCAGGTCATCCCCCGCCCCCCAGGATAGGATGCTGGGGCGGGGTGGGGGTTTGGTGAGTGAGGCAGGGAGGGGAAGGCAGGGGTATGGCGACTGAAAGGGAGTCAGGGCAGGGGCGGGAGAGATGGGGAAAGAGGAATCAAAGCAGAGGGAAGGGGAAGATGCTCTACCCTGGTGCGGGAGGTCAAGGCGGCAGTGAGAAGAAACCGGCTCCCCCACCGCAGCCCACTCCTTCACCTGCCCCTGGCTGGCCCTGGGGCCCGAGGCAGGAATGAAAACATGCACCTGCTGGGCTGGGGCCCACTGGATGCGGGTCCAGCCTTTGCCTCCAGTGTGAACACGCCCAGAGCCGGCCAGATATGGGAATAGGAGCCGCCCCCGGGGCAAGAGTCATTCTCAGAACCAGGAGTGAAGGGTCAGGCCCCAGCTCAGCAAGGGAGGGAGGGTCTGTGGCCCCCTCTTATGGTCACCGGGTTCCCTCCTGATGGTCCCTGTGCACCTGTGCCTGTCTGAGTCGGTGCCTTGCCCGAGGAACCATCTTGACTTGGGCTACCCAGGTTCCTCTGAGGGCCCAGGTAGGAAGGTGTGATGTGGAGCGAGGGAGGGAGCCGCAGTGTCCCCGAGAGGCCTGCCCTCCTGCCGCTGCCTCCTCCTCCTCCTCCTCCTCCTCCCCATCCTCCCCCTCCTCCTCTTCTGCCCTGTGCCTTCCCCTCCTGTCTTGGGAAGCCCTCTGCTCGCTGGCAGTGGCCCACTTCTGGCTCCTTGACTCAGGGACCCACATTTCTCCCCAAGGAGAAGACAGTTCCCACCAGTGGCCTAGAGGATCAGATGTCAGGATGGTAGCCACCCAGGGCCTCAGTCCTCAGCACGGGGCATGAAAATCTCCACGTCAGCCTGGGACAGGTGGGGGGACTCCTTGGTGCAAGGGCAGAAGGGCCACTCCTAGGCGAGGGGAGGGAAGCCCAGCCCCATCTTGGGAGGGCTTGCTGAAGGAGGCCAGTGCAGAGGGGCAGGAAACACAGCGCAGTCCAGGAGAAAACGGGGAGCAGATCGGAGGAAGGAAAGCAGACCTGTGGGCAAAGCTGAGGGACAGAGACAGAGGAGAGGGCACGGCCTGTGGTCCTTCCAGAGGACCGGGGCTGCATCCTCCTGCAGACGGGGACATCAGGGGCAGCTCAGGCCCCCGGGGGAAACAGGTACCCTGGAAGGGTGACGGGTGTCACCAGGCATTATCTACCTTACATAGGCAGACTGGTCTGGGAAGGCACTGCACAAGGGGTTCCCTTCTAGCCACAGCTCTTCCAGCTTCAGCCCTTTCAGCTTGTCCAACTCCGTGGAGGTCCTCAGCTGAGAAGATGGGGAGGGAACCAGGTAAGGAGACCCAGGGAGAGAGGGACACCTGGGACCCTGCACCCCAGCCCCTGGGACCTTCACCCACACCCACAGCTGCCTTTGTCTGCCTCTTGCCATCGCCCTGCTGTGCGCTACCAGCCGCCCTCAACCCACATTTCATCTGGCTCTCTCTTCTCACCTCATTTTTAGATAGATTCAGTCTCTTGACTTGGGGGGCTTTCTCTACAATGTCAGACAGTCCATCCAGCCAGTATAGTTTGTTGTTGCACAAGTTCAAGGACAACAGCTTTTGGGAAGGAATGGTTAGACTGATGATTACTATCAAGAGTCTGGAATATAAATCTACTATGCCATCCCTTCAATCCGTTTACCTAAATACCTGTCCTCAGTCTATGGTCTCACCTCAGGGAAATTCCTTTCAATGATCTGCAGGGTGGCAGCCATACACTGTCTTCGGTTTAGGATCATGTCAATGTCATGATCCCTTAACTCTTCAGGAAGCCAAGAGAAGGGAATCAGAAAACTCATAGGGGCCTGTGTGGAGCAGCAGTAGCATGAACCGCTCCCCAATTTTTCATCTCTATGTGCCCCTGCCAGGTAGACCCCTCTGCCCTCACCTGCCCTAGGATTACTGTTGTCAGTCATACCTGGGTCAAAGCGGAGCTTCTGGAGGTCGAGAGCTTGCTGGGAGACATCATATCGTTTGTTCATTGTCAGCTGCAGAGACAGATGGAGAAAGTGGCTCTGAGGCTATGGAAGCTGGTGGTGACAGCGTGGTGGTACAAGATGTGGGTCAGGAAATTTTTCACACAATGTGCCTTAGGTCTATATTACCATTAGCTTCTCCATTTTTTCTGGTGTGAACTTATTCTGCAAAGTATTTGGTTCAGCACAAGGATTGACAAAGATCGATATCTGTGGGAATGAGAGGCAGGGTAAGCACCAGGTCCTCTAATCCCAAAGGTAACCAGCCCCTGTCCAGTCTCCTCCCCAACCCCAACAGAACTAAGGAATGTTCTCATCCCATACCTTTTGTTTTTCCTCATCACAAATCTTATTATTGACATCCTTCAGTGCAGAGGCAATACTAGAATCCTGGACAAAGAACTGGGCCCGATTTCTGATGTAGTGGAACTACAGGGAGTAAAGGCAGAAGCAATGATTTCAGATGCCAATGGTCCCTGCTGAGCCAGACCTCTTCCCCTCCCCTGTGCCCATCAGCTGGCTTCACCATACTCTCTTACATCAATTGGTGTGAAGGGGACACTGCAATGGCTCTGGACTGAATTCATGAGCCAAGTCTTATTATACTTCACCCCATAAGGAATCTAAAGGTAAAAGAAGGGATGAAAGAGAAGAAAGACAACATGGAATTAAAGACAGCTGTCAGACCCAATCAGGTGTTTTATTGTGATGTTCTACTGACTTTTAAGAGTTCTAGCTGGGTTAGGCACAGTGCCACACATCTGTAATCCCAGCAGCTCAGGAGGCTGTGGCAGGAGGAGCCCAGGTTTGAAGCCAGCCTCAGCAATTTAGCAAGGCTGTAAGCAACCTATTGAGACTCTGTCTCAAAATAAAAAAATAAAAGGGCTGGGGATGTGACTCAGTGGCTAATTGCCCCTGGGTTCAGTCCCTGGTACCAAAAAAAAAAAAAAGTTCTAGCTGGACACAGTAGCATATGCCTATGATCCTAGCAGCTCGGGAGGCTGAGGCAGGAGGATCAGAAAGTTGAGGTCAGCCTCAGGAATTTAGTGAGACCCTAAGCAACTTAGTGAGACTTTGTCTTAAAATAAAAAATAAAAGCCAGGGGTGGTAGTGCTGTAATCCCAGCAGCTAGGGAGGCTGAGGTAGGAGGATCCAGAGTTCAAAGCCAGTGTCAGCAAAAGCAAGGTACTAAGCAACTCAGTGAGACCCTGTCTCTAAATAAAATACAAAATAGGGCTGGGGATGTGGCTCAGTGGTCAAGTGCCCCTGAGTTCAATCCCTTGTACCTAAATAAATAAGTAAATAAATAGAAAAAATTAAAAAAGGACTGGGGATGTATCTCAGTAGTAAAGTGACTCTGGGTTAAATCCCTAGTAACCCCCTCAAGAAAAAAAAAAGACTTCTTTTGCTGGAACAATTGGCGTGATACATTTTTTGGTTTTCTTTCTTTTTGTTTTGGTTGCAATACATGGATTTCTTAATTGTACTTTCTCTGTGTTATAATATTGACCTTCCAAATAATAAAATTTGTTTTTCAAAATGGCCTTAATTTATAATATTCCAGGAGATTCTACCTGACCCTCTGACAAATATTTCAGAGACTCACAATCCTACAAAGTAAGGCATCTGGTGGGAATGTATTCCATCTTCCTGGCAGTAGTCCACCTTTGCCTTTAGACAACCTCCCATGCCCTTCCTGAAGTTAGGCTGCTCCCTTTTAATTCATTTTCTGAACCTGTCCTTAGATGGGATCAACCCAATTCCCTCTGACCTACCTCTCCTGTACCTTACCTACATATTAGCAAGACACTCACTGTGATCTTGAACCAGTTCCCCACCGCTTTGTCCTGTGTGTTCCTTTTCATTTCTTTTTCTGGAGGAATTTTATCTTGGCACTCCTTAAGCCATTTTATATTCCCATTGTTAACTTGGAAGGTAGAGGAGTTACTGGGGGAAATCAACAGAAGAAAGTACCCATAAATGTATAGAAATGCAATTTAAAAAGTAAAAAGATTGAAATTTTAAAAATGCATAGAAATGCTACAAATTCTCTTATAAAATCTCAACTCCCTGATTACATGACCTATCATTATGACTGCTCTATATTCTACTCTTATCACTCTTCACTTTTTCAGTGAGAGAAGAAAAAGATAACAGAGAATGAAAGAGTTGCACAGTTCTATGGATTGCTAAATGACAAGCAGGTTGCCTGGTAACTTACTGTCTTACTTCAGGGTCCTCATGGACACCCACCATCTGCCTGTTTCCATCATTCTTCTGGAGGTTGGAAGGTGGAAGCTCTTTTTTATCATCTTCATCATGAAAGTTTCCCTTGTCAGAATTCCCTTGCAAAGAATTCTCATCTTTCTCTTTTCCTTGCAGAGAGCTTTCGTCATCATTGTATTCTGAAATTGGGAACAAAAATACAAGTTTAAAGACACATAAATGGTCCACTTACCATACACTACATCAAGGGCTAACAGTGTGGTAGGGCAAGCAAAATGTCAGTCTACTCCAAGGACCAATCACACAAACCCCCAAATAAACTCCTCTGTCTGTTCAGAAATGAACCCTTTTCTCACTGCTGGTACATTCAGGGGAGGAATCTTGGAAGAGGAAGAAATTAATGATGAAACATTAAAATGTGAAGCAGTATTTATAAAGAACTGAAGGTATAAGAATTCATGGGCTGGAGTGAACATCAGCCATATACCAGAAAGACATCCAAATATTGTCTTCTCTGATGTTTTTGTAACCCAACAACCCTGATAAAACCTCATAGATAATCTCTCTCACACATCTGAAATCTAATCAGCCATCAAACTGATTGCATTAATAATCAGCAGCTGGGTGCAGTGGTGCATGCCTGTAATCCCAGCAACAGAAGGATTGTGAGTTCAAAGCCAGCCTCAGCAACTTATCAAGTCCCTAAGCAATTTAGCAAGACCTTGTCTCCAAATTAAAAAAAAAAAAAAAAAAGGTTGGGGATGTGGCTCAGTGGTTAAGCCAACAACAACAAAAACCACAAAAAACCCTAACATCATACTAAAGAAAGAGAGGTTTTCCTCCAAGATTAGAAACAATACAAAGATACCAGCTTTGACCACATTAATTAAAATCTATACTGGAAATTCTAGCCAGACGATTAGGCGAGAATGGATTAAATGCATAGAAATTGGAAAGATGTGAAACCATTTTTATTCACTGACAACATGATCTAATCTATTAAGGATCCACAAGAACCAGCAGTGGTGGTGCACGCCTGTAATCCCAGTGGCTCAGGAGGCTGACTCACAAGGATCGTGAGTTCAAAGCCAGACTCAGCAAAAGTGAGGTGCTAAAAAAGCAATTCAGTGAGACCCTGTTTCTAAATAAAATACAAAATAGAGCAGGGGATGTGGCTCAGTGATCGAGTGGCCCTGAGTTCAATCCCAGGTACCCCTCCCCCCCAAAAAAATCAGCAAGTTGATCTCCTTTTCCAGTACAAATTTTAATGAAAGAATGGGCTAGTGTGACAACTCCCTAAACTCTCTACGTGCCTGCAGCTTTCCCCTCAATAATATTTTGTTTGAAATACTTGGGGAGAGCTTTCATTTTGTTCAGATTGAAAATGCCTTTCAGTTCAGGAGGCAATACTTCAAACCCTATTCTTCTATAACAATGAAATAATGTATGATAGGAAGTTACATGAAATGATAGTTGTCAACTATAATTTCCAGATATTTAAATATATTTTTCTATGGCAAGACGATACACTGCTTATGATTTCAGTTCTTTTAAATTTCTACAGGTTGGTTTGATGGTCTATAAGTTGGTCTATCTTTGCGAATGTTATAAGACACTTGAAATAAGTATACTCTTATTGCTGAGCAAAATGTTCTGTATTTGTCATGTAGATCTGGTTATTGTCTTAATTATATTATTCAGATTGTCTATATTCCTGTAGATTTCATGTGTAACAATTCTATCAATTTCTGAGAGTAAGATGTCGAGGGCCCCAACTATAAACTGTGGTTTCTCCTTTTAGCTCTATAAATTTTTGTCTCATATATTTTGAGGTTATGTTGTTTGGGTAGTGTAATAGTCAGCTTTGCATCACTGTAACAAAATACCTGAGATAAATGAAATTTTAAGGAAGAAAGTTTTATTTTGGCTCATACTTTCAGAGGTTTCAGTCCATGATCACTTGGCCATGTTTCTTTGGGTCTGTGGTGGCATAGTACATTATGGGCAAACACATGGTGGAGGAGCTTTTCAACACATGGCAGCCAGGAAGCAAAGAAAGAAACAGGAAGGAGGCAGGGTCCCACTCTTCAAGGATATGACCCTAGTGCTAACTTCCAGTAGGCTCCACCTCTTAAAGGTTCCATCACCTCCCAATAGTGTCATCTGCTGAGGACTAAGCCTTTAAAAACACATGGGACTCTGGAGGATCCTTATCCAATTCATACCAAGTGTGTACACACTTAGGATTCTTACATCTTCCTGCTGGACTAATTCTTTTATTATTATGCAATACCTTCTTTGTCTCTACTAATTTTTTTTTAAAAATTTAACTCCAAAGACTACTTTATCTGATATTGCAGCTTCAGGTATACATGTAAAGTGTTTTGCTTGTATATCTGATCATATGCAATCCTAGAAATTTCCTTTTATGTCATGTACACTCTCTTCCAACACACTTCACTATGTGGTTTAAGACCCAGAAGTTTTATTTCTGTCTACAAAAAGATAGCACCAATTGTTTCCCATGACTGTATTCACTAAAGGCATTTTATTTTTGTCACATTCAACTGAAACAATGTTCCAGTAGGTGGTAATAACAGTGTTTTTTTTTTTTTTTTTTTTTTTTTTTTGGAGATAGGGTTTAACACAATTAGATTGTTAGAAACCAGCTTCCTTTTGACCTCTAATGTCTCAGGACACACTTATGCATAATAGTTCATTGACCTGCAGTTAGAGAAGTCCTGTTATTCACAACCTTTGGAACTTTCCCTGTGTGGAGGAAGGCATTGGAAATGAAATTAAATGTGGGCAGAACATTTGATCTATACATTTCACTTGCTCAGCATCAAAAGTGTGGAAATGGCCTGGAGCATGCTTTTTCTCACACTCTACCTCCAACTGATCAGAAAATTCTCTTAGCTCTACTTCAAAATAAACCCAGAGTCTAGCCACTTCTTCTGTCCTCCATTGCTACCACCTTAGGTAGGTCACTAACACCTATCTCCTAGATTAGACTGCTTTCAAAATGGTACTCCTGCTTTTACACTTGCTCCCTTACCATCTACGTTCCACACAGCAGGCAGAGTGATTTTTTTAAGAGCACAAGGCAAATTTTATCACTTTGGCTCAGAATCCTGTTATGGGGTTAAAATCCATCAATGTTTGCAAAGCTAGGAGTATTTAAGGACATCCCAACACAATAACAAAAAGGAACCTTAGTGGAGACATCTGTAGAATGCAAGGAAAACAACTTATTCTTATGAAAATTGAAAACAAAGGGGAAGAATCAAATATTTATTCTGCCTTTGCTATAAAAGCTATAAAGACAGACAAAAATGTTGATGAGAGTTTCTCTTTACAAGAACATTTCAGCTAATACATAAAGAAAACAAGGTAGAATTTTACTATGATCATTTAAAAACTGCTAATTAAAAGATCTCTGTAACTGCCATCAATAACAGGTGAAAATCACATCAGAAAATAGGAAATAACCAAACATCACATGCTTTGTTATATAGGACACGATCTATGAAGTAGTCTCTCCCCCAAATTTAAACCTGCATGTTACTAAGCTTCAGCAGCAATTTAGGTATCATCATCATGGTACTGCACAGAATCAAATGCATGAAAATGATTCCATTTTCACAAATAAATTGAAAGACAAAGGCAGAAGGATGATATACAAATATATTTAGTATTGTATTCTTGCATGCTATTGGATACATTATGCATACATAGAGATATTTTCAAAATGAAATTATACAGTAAAATATGACTTACTGTTTTCATTTAAAATTTTTTATATATTACATGTTCACAAATAATATTTAATTGAGTTTTATCATTTACTAAATTAATATGCTTTTCCTTTAAAGATACTGTGGAAATTAAAGCTAAAATCACTTGTTTACCAGAGCAAGAACTAAAGGTTGACTAACAGTAACCTGGAATCTCAGGAAAGGATAAATATTAATCCAAAATACATACTTTTCCAAATGTCTAAATAACAATTTGACATTAATATAATATATATGTTAGATTATTATTTTAGTTAAAATTTTAGCCAGGTGCGGTGGCACCTGCCTGTAATCCCAGCAACTCAGGAGACTGAGTCAGGAAGATTGAAAGTCAGCCTCAGTACTCTAGGGAGGCTCTAAGCAACTTAGCAAAACCCTGTCTCAAAATAAAAAGGGGTTGGGGATATGACTAAGTGGTTAAATGCCCCTGGGTCAATTTCTGGTACCAAATAATAATAATGATACTAATAATGGTTTCAAACTTTACTAATAAAATTTCAAAGTTTAATAAATCTTTCCAAGTGTTTGTTACTATTAGCAATGCTACTAAGCCCAGGATTATACACACAATCTCTGCACATATTCACAGGTTTCATGCAATACTTCTTTTTTTCCATGTAATACTTCTGTAACTGTATTACTTAAATCAAAACATGCTTTCCATTTTGAGACTTTTTTATAACACTTAAAAAATACATCATACTTATGTGATAATCAAGAGTGAGTGAATATATCTTCAGTGTGTTAATGATTTAAAAGGTCATATAACTCGGAACAATTGTCATTTTTCAAATTCATCTTTTTGAAAAATATCTCTACTGAATGCACACATATATATACATACATATATAACACATATACACTCAATAGAAGCAATATTTTTACGTTTATATAAGTCTGGAGGACTGTAGGGTGAGGAGGATTCATTATCTATTGTTAGGTGGGTGACTAGGATCTATTGTTATGCAGGTGACTGAAATCTCAGAATGGTTGAAGGCTGGAAGAAATGAGTGCCTCATACCAAGAGGCAAATAGTCAAGGGCAGGGGCATAAATGAGAATGAACAACGGAAATGCAATTAAATGAGGAAAAAAAAATCTGTAGTACTAAATCTATGCTAGCCAAATATGTCCATCTGGAAAGTTCCATAGAAGGTTTATTACATCTGTTCTCCGTTTAGAAGACACAATGAATATAGCAAGAATATAACAATTCAGATAATAAAGGGCTATACCAAACTAAGCATTTGAAAAAATAAATTTAGTTTTGCTTCCAGAACAAAACACTAGCTAAGTTAGATCAAATGTTGTGGAATACATCTAGAAAAGTAGAAAAATCATTTGAAATAAAAATTTATTTACACGGGGAGGGAATAGTGGAGGTAAAGGAGATGTATTGGGGAAAAACGACTGACCAAATTATACTGATATTTTGTGCATGTACAAATATGCAACAATGAATCCCACCATTATGTATAATTATAATGCATCAATAAAAAATGGAAAAAATGGGGCAAAGATGGGACGGGAGAAACCTCAAAGTTAATCTCAACAGTTGGGGCTGCTTTTTTTCTAGCAGCTGGTAATTTTTCCTGAGGAGGCTTGTAAAGTGCTAAAATGCTGTGGACTCATGCCAAATTTCCACAGTCATGGGACTAAGAGCATAAAATATGAATTTGGACCTGCCCAGGAGAAGACCCTGGCAAACCATTCTGGCTTAAACAGGAACCTTTAAGAGCTACGTCTTAAAAGTAAATTGGGGTGGGGGGCTGGGGTTGTGGCTCAGTGGTAGAGCACTTGCCTAGCATGTGTGAGGCACTGGGTTCAATTCTCAGCACCACGTACAAATAAATAAATGAATAAAGGTTCATCAACATCTAATAAAATATTTTAAAAAAAAGTAAATTGGGAATAGACCAGCCCTTCAAGGGACAGAAATCCTGATTAGTCATCTCAATCACCAATGACATTAAAGTGATTTTTTCAAATATTCTTATTGGTGCATTAAAATTAGACATAATACTGGGATTCAGAATGCTGTATTTGTACACGCACATAATTTGATCAATCTTATTTCCCAGTACCTTCCGTTTCCCGCCCCTCTTCCCTCCCCCATCTTCTTGTTCTACTCTACAGATCTCTCTTCTATTTTAATTTTAATTAGTACATTATAATTACATATACATATGGGGATTTAAGAAAACAACCTTGATTGTTAAGGAATAAATGTTCAACCTCCTTAGCTGTCAAGATTTTTTGTTTGTTTGTGTGTGTGTTTCTTTTTTTAAAAAATATTTTCAGTCCCAGCCACTGCCCCATCCGCCCGCCCTCTGAGTGTCGGTAGCCACAGAAGCAAAGGCACAGCAAACTAGGTCTAGTGCAGCGCCACTCACGTGGGCCTGGGACGCAGGCTTCCAGGGACCGCGGCATCTCTTGCTGGCTGATTGCAAAGCTTGATCAGGTCCCCCCTCCCCCCGAACGCCTCCAACCCCACCCCCCAACTCCCAGCCGCACCAGCAGAGGCGGAGGTTGCGGCAAGGGCGGGGAGGTTTTTGTTACACTTTAGGAGATTTACAAGAAAAATAAATTTCTTCTCCAGAAAAAGATAAATTCATTCTAGGATCAAAAGAATCTACAGTTAATTATATCATAATTTCCTGAAAAAAATTGTGAAAAAGAGATAAGATGGCATGATTGAAATTAGAAAATAAAAACTAAGCAAAATTGAGATAATTCAGATGACACAATTTTCAACAATATAAAAGATTTAAAAATTCAGCCAAGAATCGCAAAATATGATCAAAGAACAGAATCACTAGAATTAAAAAATTCAGTAACTTAAGTGAACAATTATGTGATTAGCAGCATAACATAACAAACATGTTTGAAGAGAGAATTGGAAATTCGAAAGAAGGTTCTGTAGAAAATATCCAGAATGAAGAATGCAGAGATGAAAAGATGGGTACAGAGCGATATGGGATCAAATGAAAGGAAATACGGTAAATCTAACAATTTATTTCTCCTATAAGGAAGGAGAGAAAATAGTGCAGAAAGAATATTTGAGAAACATTTTAAAAGAAACAAAACATATCAAACTACAGATACACAAAGCAATATGTATTGTTAAGCATGTTAAGTATTAGGAAAACCTAAATCAGGATCATCATAGTAAAGCTGTTGAAAATCCAAGAGGAAATATTTGAAGAAGAGAGAGAGAAAAAAAGACTAATATCTAATTTTAAAACAAATAATGTACCTTGAAGAAAATGAAAGTATATATCCATAGTGCTCAAGTAAAATAACTACACACCTAGAATTTTATGTCTACGAAAATTTATTTTTCAAAAATATGTTAGGCATTTTAATGCAACCAAACCTAGCCAAATTTGTGGTCAATTAAAAACTAAAGAGATACCCTGTAACACTCCACTTTATGCTTTGAATATAGCCCTTGCTGCTCTGCCACCGCAGCTTATTTTTTAGAACAGACATGTTACTTTCTCTTCCTCTCTCCCTGCCCCTCCCTAATCTCTCCCCCTCCCTAATCTCAGGGGAAACAGGATTACCTTTCTTCTCCATCCTAGACAGAGTTATTTGTCCTTGAGTGCAGACCCACCACAGGAACGAAGTAATTTCAGACTTTGGGGATGGCACCAGAAGATCTCAGAAATGACTATCTCCCAAATTAACAAGTGAATTGCAATTGCGAACAGAACACGTGGAATGTAGTTTTTGAATCAACTCTTTAAAAGCTCCCTGCTCCCCCTGATAGAGAGAACCACAACCTCTGGGACAGGAGTTCTCGGTCCTTCTCCTTTGCTAGCAAAACAATAAAACTTTTTTTTCCTTTTTCTCAAAACTGTGTCCTCTTTACTGAATTAGAATTGGAGACAAGGATCAAGCTTTTGGTAACATCCTTAAGTTAAAGAAGTATGATCCCAGACAGAGGCAGGTAAATGTAAGAAAGCAATGAAAAACAATGACAGTGGTAAATATGTAGAAAAATCTGAGCACTCACTGGGCACAATCTAGATAAATTTCTTGGAAGAATTTAAACATATAGATAGCAATAATTAAAATGCACAGAACATTATAAATCTGGAAAGCATGTGTTATCCAAGGAAATGTAAAAGAACATTAGACTGTAATAAAGCAGGAATGTACACTGTAATCTGAAGTCTAAAGACTACAAAAATAACAAGGCAGTTTCACTACTAAGCGAAGTGAGGCAAAATGGAATAATTTAAAATAATAGTAAGTATTACAAAGTAAAGGAGAAATTAGAATAGGAAAACAAATGTAAAGCATATAGAAAGATGGTATATTTAATCCAAATTATATCTGGAATTACATGTAAATGGACTGAAGACTTCAAGTTAAAAGTAAAGATCATGGGCTGGAGGTATAGCTCAAGGCCCTGGGTTTCATACCCAGCAACACACACACACACACAGGCAGAGATCGTGACTAGATTAATAAAAGTTAATTTAATCGAAATGCTCCCTAAAAGGTACACATGTAAAATATAATGGCATAGAAAATTCAGGAAACATAGATGGCAAAACATAGATGACAATTATACTACTGACCAAGTAGTAGCCATTATAATTATTAATTCATTATCAAGAAAAATAATATATACTTTAAATGAATACAGTACAAGAGAAAAGAAGGGATATTTCATATTGATAAAAGGTTCAATTCTACATGAAGGTGCTAGTAAAATAAATATGTACTTTTGTCACAAAGCCGAAATATACAAAAAAAATGATAGAAGAAAATTGAGGAAATATATATGGTAGAAACTCACAGAAGTAAATGGAGAAAGGGATAAATCCATCCTCTCAGTGGGAAATTTCAACACGCCCCATTGAAAACAGTTCAACAACAACAACAACAAAAAAACAGTCAGATAAAGATTTAAATAACCTCAGTAATAAAATTTATCTGACAAAATACCGCATGACAATACACGCAACATTCCAGAATAGGTTAATTTTTGGGCCATCAAGCAATCCTCCTGAAAACTAGCGGGGAACAATTCATCCTGTATTGTTGCTAGGAAAATTCAAGGACACTGGTGTGATCACTACTCCTCATTCACCACTAGTATGAATCCTAGAAATGTTAACTTTCAATATCCCCAGTAAAAGTGATACTCCTCATTACCAAATAATGGGCCTGAGAGGACTAAATGACTCAAATCTTCTTACTAAGTGAGGGGGACATCTCAGCTCAGCCATGACCATAGCCACTGGAGGGAGGTTTTCCATGTGGAGCCAGCATAGATGTGTCAGGGCCCACTATGTATATATCTTCAAGGGTGTGAAAAACAGTCTAGGCCTTTGTGACCTGGGTTCCCAATTTGCTGGGTGTCCTGTGGGTTAGGGTGGGGGAACAGAAAGAATCCCTGTTGCCTTGTGGCGACCTAAAGCCAAAACCTCTTGCTACTAATTCACCATGGTGTGTTCTGAAGAGAGTGACCTGTCACCACTATCTCATAGGGCTCCCTTGAGGGGAATCTCTGTGGTATAGGTTTGGGGGTCTAGGGATCAATGAGGGCTGGTCAGGAAAGCAAGAACAGGCCCCAAACTTACTGTGTTTGGTCCATGCAAACAAGATGGAGTCCTTATAGGAAATTCCTTCTCCAAGAGCATAAGAAGAGAGCGGTGAGGGACCAGAAGAGACTTAACTTCTTGTTCTTACTGACCCTGAGTTTGCAACCAGCCTAATACTCAGGGAACCTTCTGCAACTGAGCCACCCCTGCAAAGGAGATTAGCTACAATTGCAACTCAGGTTCTTGCTACAAACACCTGGGACTCTATGCTGCAGGCTCTGTGTTGACTGAATTACATTGTGTTCCTTTGTGGAACACAAAGAAACTATCCACAGAATTCCCCAGCTGCTTATTGTCCCTGAAGTAGCCAATGCCAGGGAGATGTAGGAGTTAGTATCTGAGGGCAATTCAAATGTTACATGGAGATGCAAACATTGGAACTGAGGTCTATTGAATGGGCATGATTTCACCATGCATAGCTTTAATAAACTCTCCCTACTATATATAGGGTTTACTTAAGTATAAAGTTACAGAAAGGTTTTAAATAATCAAGTGACAGGAAATAACTCCAGCCCATCCCCAGAAGGTCATGATAGGGACTTACCTGAAATGTATAAAGGAAATAACAAGCAGAGTTTGGTAGGGCACTGAACTGAAAGAGGGAGAAAAAAAATCATATAGAAGGATGCCCTCTTGTGGTCAGAGACAGAATTATATCTCTGAAAGTCAGACTTGAAGGTTTTGCAAGAAGAGAGGGGGGCTTTAGCTCTAGTGCATCAACTAGAAGTTTCTAGTATTTTGTACCCTCTGGATGCAGTCCTACACTGGATCTCTGTCCACTGAGAGAGGACATCCAACCCTTAAGTAAACAGAAGAGAAATATCCACATGAGATTGTGAACATTTGGGGTAATCACAAGAGAATATACTTACAAGAACTGCCAAGTAGAGTCGAAATTTTTAACTACTTTTAATGAGAGTACTGCGTGAAAATTTTTCTAAGATGGTAAATGTGTGTGAGCTTTTGCGTCAGTTTGTTATTAGATATTTTTAAGTGTTCAACAAACTTGCCTAATTACAAAATATTAAACACTAGAAAGTATACATTTAAGAAAATGAATTAATGTCCATCTTCCATCCATGTGATCCCTTCAATGTGACAAAAATATACTCACTGTAAATAAATTGGTGTACATTTTAAAGATGTGTAAGGTAAGTATTTACCTTAAGTATTTGGAAGCAACATACATGTGTGTACATACATAAACACATTCTTTTAAAAATTATAGTTATAAAAATATTTTTCTGAAAATTGAATTTTTCACTTATAGTGACATCTCTGAATTTTTATGCCTTTAGCTAATGTGGTTTTGTAACAGTGGTTCACTTTATGCTTTAACTATAGCCCTTGCTGCTCTGCCACTGAAACTTATTTTTAAAGTGGACATGTTTCTTTCTTGCTGTTCCTCCCTAATCTCTCCCCATCCCTAATCTCAGGGGAAACAGAGTTACCTTTTGTCTCCATCCTAGGCAGTTATCTGTCCTTAAGTACACACCCATCATAGGAATTAAGTAATCCAGACTTTGGGGATGCTACCAGAAGATCTCAGAAATGCCTGTCTCCCAAATTAACAAGTGAATTACAATTCCCACAGAGAACAAGTGGAATGTAGCTTTTTAATCCCCTCTTTAAAAGTCCCCTGTTCCTGCTGAATCACAGCCTTTGGGATAGGAGTCCCCTGTGTTTCTCCCTTGCTATCAAAGCAATAAACTTTGTTTTTCCTTTTTCTCAAAATCTTGTCCCTATCAGGGACAAGGATTGAGTTTTTGGCAATAGTTTGTCACTGTGCAGGCATTTTGGAGAATCATTTTGCTTTTTAGGTAAATTAATTGTTAATCTTTGTCACTCTTCCTGTAAGTGCAAAAGGACAGAAAGTAGACCTCCATGGATTCAGAGAAGCCTTCATTCCTTCGCAGATTCGGGTGCCATTTTCTGGATGGGAAAATGGCCATCAGTTACAGAAGGGATTTTGATTTTATAGAGTACAATGATGTAATCATTTGAAGCTGTGTACATGCAGTATTGACAGTCAGGGGCTAGTTGAACAGGTTAAAACTTTAATTTATGAGGGTAGTTTCATAAAGTTTGAAACTTAGTATTGTCTGGGGAGATAAGAGTTCAGATCCCAGAGATGAGTATTCAAATCTTGCCCATTAGTATTTGCTATGCTTCTGTTTAGGACTAATTAGCCATGGGGGAAGGTCATGGTTTAGGGCCCAGCATTCAGTATCTGCCCCTTTCCCCCAGGGTCCGTTGTTCCTTGGCTAGTTTCCCCTCCCTCCTCCTGAGCTGCACCTCTCCATTTTTCTTTGGGAGCTACATTGCAGGGATATTATTTTCCATAACACTTCACTTCTTATTACCAAAAATCTTTATATAAAATCATATTAACATGAAGTCTGCAATGTTGTTTGTAGGTATATTTTTCCAGGTTTTCACATTTTATTTTATTATTATTGTTCTTATTTTGTGGTAATGGAGATTGAACCCAGAGGCACTTTACAACTGACCTACATTGCCAGCCCTTTTAATTTTAAATTTTATTTTTGCTGAGGCTGGCCTGGAACTTGGGATCCTCTTCTCTCAGCCTCCTGAAATGACAAGCATGTGCCACCATGCCCAGATTCTCTTTTTTGTCAGTATAGAAAGTGTTTTCAAATTTTTATTGAATTTATGATTTAGAAATAAGACAGGTCATTCTTTGGGAGTAGAGTGGGAACAGAAGAACACAAGGGGAATAAGGAGAGATGGGAAAGAGATCATAGAAGTTTGGAGAGTTCTGAGAGTGAGCCTAGCCAGGAGAGGAAGCAGTGGGGGTCTCTGGTGAGGGGACTCTACACTTACCTTCCTTGAACATCCTGTTGACAGAAAAGCAGAGCATCATTTTGACATCAGGAGGAAGAAACAAGGCTGGGAGGACAGGGAGATGGGCCCCTGGGTAACTTCCTGGGCAGTAGAGCACAAACAGCACCTGCATATTTAGAAATAAGGAAATGCCTCGAGAAATCAAACGTGTGCTTGAAAGTGAATGGGCAAGCAAATCCTTACTTCTGGCAGAAGGGCTTGCTATCAGTCCTCCTGCTTATATCTCTAACAGTGCAGTGCTGCCCTTCACTCTGATTGGAGGAGTTCAATGTTACAATCTATCTCATTGGTTAATTTTGAACTAGGGCCGGCAAAAGGGAAGGGCTATAGTTGGATCCAATTA
Source organism: Sciurus carolinensis (assembly GCF_902686445.1). Taxonomy (NCBI): domain Eukaryota; kingdom Metazoa; phylum Chordata; class Mammalia; order Rodentia; family Sciuridae; genus Sciurus; species Sciurus carolinensis. Next base: position 84,163,001 of record NC_062232.1, read on the forward strand.
CAGCTGGATATTCTGAAAATGGACCACCAGAATTTGTTTCTCATAAATGAGGAAGAAATAAGGCTGAGAGTATAATATAAAACTGCTACTCCACCCTTTCTGCTGTAGTCATATCCCAGCCTCCCAACTACTTGTCAGTCTGTGAACATCCTAGCTACCTATTGCTTCATCAGTCAGCTTGCAAGTGTCCTTCTCCGTTATTGGTCCGCTGTTAACCCGGGGGAATTCAACTGCTTAAGGATAGCTTCCCCGCCATCTTTTCTCAAGCTTTCTCTCTCCTACTCTCTTTCTCTCTCCTCCTTGCTTTTCACACTCTCTCTTGTGCGCTCTCTCTCTCTTTTCCTCTCATTTTCTCTCTTACCCTGCAGGGAGACACTCTGTTTGCTTAATAAACCCTCTTATGTCAATTCCCATGTCCGGGGTGGTTTTCTGGGTTCTTACAGAGAGGATAGGAAGTTGACCCCTGGGTAACTTCCTGGGCAATAGAGCACAAACAGCACTTGCGTACATTTGCTAAGAAAATTACAAAAATGCTGTTATTAATCAGGACCTATGTGACTGAGGTCCATGCCTCACTAAAGAAGGAAAAATGCATGATTGATATTTGATTGGACTGAAGGCTGCATGAATACACTGAATGCCTTATCAAGGATTGGGCAAGAGGCTGACTTCATTAAACCTATAGATCTATGTAAACTCCTATGTGGGAAACCAATCTTATTTAGCAGAATCAGCTAGGTTGAACCATGGGACACAGAGGCCTGGCTTCTACGAACTACCAGGAAGCATGTGGTGCTGCAGGGAGTGGTTCCCTGTCTCCCTCTGGAATTTTCCCCTAAGAGAATGGCTTTCCTAACCCCACCCTATCCTGTCCATCACAGAAGAAGCTCCTCCTGGTCCTTGCCCCCTTTACCTGTATGTTATAAATAATGGAGAGTTGGGCAAGTTGTTGTTGTAAGAGGCCAGAGCTGGTATGGCCATGCCTGTCATGCACCCTCTCACATGAAAAGAGTATTGGGGGCTGGGGAGATAGCTCAGCTGGTAGAGTGCTTGCCTTGCAAGCACAAGGCCCTGAGTATTGGCTCTTGTGTGTTCATTGAGTAGATAAGTTTTTTGGGTAATAGATAGAAAAACTGCCAACATTCTCTTCTGGCCCGTTAACCCTTTCCTCCTCCACACAGGATGTGGCGGAGAGGACATTTGGCGCCTGGTCAGAGACTGTTCAAGAGAATTTTAGAAGAAAGAATAATGGTAAGGATGCTTGGCCCCTTTCCAGTGAGAAACGTGTGAATGTGAATAAGTATAGTAGTAAGAAAGGAAATTGTGTGATGTTAAGCCTGGGGAATTCGCTCTCTACAGAGAGAGAAATAAAAATAGATCTATTCAGCTATATTCAGTCCTTAACCAAAGTGAAAATTCAGTGGAAAGATTGCAACTCCTACAGTTCTTGAAATGTAAATGGAGACCTGGTCACTTTGAATACTGCAGACACAATCAGGCAGGTCTACCTTCATTTCTGACTGTATGAGACTGAGAACTAACTTGGCTGAGATAGGTGCAAAAGTTTAGAATCCTAAGAAGAAAATATCCTATTCAGGAATTCAGAGAAAATCTGTAACTCAGTGAGTTTCCTGGTTTAAATATGTGTGTTCCCGCCACAACTTCCAGAAACAGCATGGTTTCTCCTTCCTTCGGCGAAGGATGGAACATGGCTGCTCCCTGCTCAGGCAGAGCCCCTCAGGGCCAAGCCTCTGGATGAGAGGAGAGATAGCATGGGGATTGGAAGCCCAATGGCAGACTATGGGAATTTAGTTTGGACTGTAATAGAAACTTGCTTTTATTTGAACCAAGGTGTTGATTTGTGGTTTTTGGAAGATTTGAGCATGAGTCTTAAAAATGCTATTAAGAGCTTGAGATCTAAGAGTCAGAAATGCTTGTCCTTCAGGACCTCTTTGTCTTCTGGGGAATTGTCAGTTGATGAAAAAGGATTCAGAAACTAGTCCCAAGCCTGTTTCTGTGAACAGAGAATCACCTGATACTTGGGGCAAAATTTCTATTCAGAGAACTGGAAGGCATTCAGATGTAGAAGAGCATGAGCTAGCACGGGACTTCTGTAATTTACATTTGAAATGTCCTACTCTAGTGTCTCGACCTGCCCGGGAGAAGTCAGGAGACCAAGAATTTCAACAGCTGTTAATACAGCAGAGAAAGTATTAAAATTCGGATGTTACTCTATTTTTGAGCAAAACGATTCTCAAAGTTCTTAGGGACCAAAAAGAACTTATGTGTCTATTCCTTTTACAACATTAAGGGAGTTAAAATCTGTATGCTCTATGTATGGAGCAAACACGCCAATTGTATTAAGTCTCTTACAATCCACATATAATGAGGCTTTACCACCTAAGAATTGGCTCTTGATAGTTAGCTCCTGCCTTTCCAAAGGTGAGTATTTAACATGGAAATCCAACTGGATAGAGCATTCTTCCAATCAGGCGGGAATTAATAAACTGAATGGAGTTCAGATTACCTTAGATATACTTACTAACTGACGCGAGCACCCGGCTCGCGTCTTCTTCTTGAAGTGCACCTAGGAACCTTCACCTGAGGTACAGATCAGAGGAAACAAGAATTGACTCTTACCAAGAAGTTGGGTCCAACGTGTAGCTCTTTATTGACGGTTCTCTCATACAGCAAAACAGTCTCGGAGGATGGCGAGGCAATGACCAATGGTGGCTGGTACCGACGGGGCAGTCGTGCTCCGGGAGGCAAGCAAGGAGGACTGCCACCGGTCCAGTTACAACGTTGGGTTTTTATACATTTTTAAAATCAGCAAAAATCACAGCACACACTTTATCACGCTCTAAAACCTTAGGGTTACATAATTTGCATAACTATCTGAGCACACATAGTTTTTGGCACAGCACACATTCCTTATCATACTGTAAAACCTTAGGGTTCACTCATTAGCATATCACTGCACACCTTAGGGTTTCCTAATTAGCATATCAGTATGGCTCACACAGAAAGGAAGGAAGGACAGAGAGAAAAGAAAAATTACACAGTCAGATTGGTCTGGCAGCATGGAGTCACTCATGTCCAATTATATGCTCCAATCAGTTCGTCCCCTGGAGCGGTGGGTTCCCCAAAAGGGGAGTCGCCGCTCCACTGAGGGTAACAAGGTCTCCAACATAACAGTACTTCAGGAGTCTCCGGAGAAGATCTTCGTGTCCGGGCAAATGAAGCACGTATTCAGGAAGTATCTGGTTGTAGTAGTCCATCATGAAGGAGGAGTGAGATGCAGGTGGTTGGAGCAATGTTGGGAGCTTGTTCAGGTCAAAGACTGAGCCATCTATGCAGATGTAAGTAGAATCTGCGCGGCGAGGCCGGCCGATTACATATCGCCGGAAGAGGTGGTCCATAGCCAGAGGTTAGTACATAAAGGCGAAGAAAAACCTAAAGTAGGGAAAAGCAGGAGTCAGAAAAGCTAGGTATACGGTAGTCATGGAGAGAAAGGAGAGGAGGGGCAGTATAGTGTAAATAGACATATTTCCATAAGCGGAATAAATAAGGTTGTAACACAGCCTTCCAGCATAAGAATTCCAAAGTGGGTAGTGTGCGCAGGGTACTGGGGGTAAGGTAATCATGGAGTGAAGAAGGATATAAGAGATCAATGCTTGCAAACCAAGCACAACCATCAACGTGTTTAGTAGTAGGAGATCTAAGAATGGCCGTGAGTAAGCCCAATAAGGCCTGATTATGATATGGGTGTTTGTTGAAAAGATAGTCTTTCATTAAAAAGTTATCAGGGTTCCTATGAGTCCATAAATGTGTCAATAAAGAAGGTAATGAGGGAGGTGTGGGAAATGTGTATGGTTGGAAGCGGACCAGAGATGGCAATGTATATGAACAAATGGTGCAAGGTAATAAACGAGGAGTTAGGGATTTAGCGAGGCAGACCAGGGTATGAAGTGACTCAGGAGTATAAGTGCGAAGGGCCGCAATGATAAAGAAGTCATGTACATGGAAGGAAATGCACAAAGTGCAGAGAGATGCGTGGGAGGTTTCCAGTTGGTCTACTCTGCGTCTAGGACGGAATCTTCTGTGATGAGAGCGTCTACGCCTCTGCTGGGAGGTGGTGCGGTGGGTGGTAGAGTTGTAGCTTGGTAATCTTGGCATGTTGTTCTGCGGAGATACGTCTGCAGGTAAACAGAAGTAGTTTGAGTATGATGAGAGCACCAATAATAAAGACAAGCAGAGAAATAGTCTGTTTTATCCAGTGCCAAGGATTCCATCTGGTAATACAGGTAAAGTTAGCAGCAACCAATCGGCGGAAAAATCCAAAGATGGTGCAATCCTTGTGACTATCCTGGAAAATATGCCTAGGGGTCAACAAAGAATGTTCCACCAGTGCTTGTATGTGAGCGGTGGAATGGCTGAGTTGATTAATGTCCTTGGAGATGGCTTTATCATAAGCCCTGTAAACTTTTTCGTTTTGTGCAAAAAGGTTATTCATGGCCTGAAGAGAAGATTGTACTGTAGCTTCCAATTTATCAGCGTACGCAGGAGTCTTGAAAAAGGCATTAAGTCCAAAGGTGTGGTTGGAGATGTATGCCACGTGGGTGAGCGCAGTTTTGTCCAAAGGTATGTGGCGGACCATCATCACATTGGAGTGTAGGTGACAGCCGGGGTTCAAGTCGACAAAGTCATTGAAGGAAGCATTATGCCAGCGTTGTACCGAATAATTGCCAGAGTGGCAGGTGAGGATCCTATAATTTCCCAAGTCAGATATAGACGAAGTCGGGAGGTGTACCGAGACATCAGTAGTAGGTGGTACGTCCTTAATCAATTCAAAGGAAATGGCTGTATTTTTCCCGAATTTCCACAATGAAGATTCAGGAATAAACCAATTGAGGTTATTGAAGGTAGCCCAATACATAGATTCCAAGGGCATCAACCATGTACCATCAACGTAGCGTGGGGTTGGTTTGGTTTTGTAAGCCACGATAGCCTGGGAGGTAGATATTTCCCAAAGGTGTAGAGAACATTTTCCATTGTCACAATAACTCTCGTGGGTAGGATCTAAAATAGTGACCATAGAGCTGGTCTCCTGGCCAATGCCTGTAAGGAACAAAGACCTTAAATCCATAAAGGATGCACGAAGAAGGGCTTCAACATGATGGCACTCTTGCTGAGTTTGTAGATGGCTAACGGCAGAGGTGAGCATATTAGTGGTGACAGCGTATGATTGTTGTAAGGAGCGCAGTTCAGAGTGAAGGATGTGGTATTCAGCTTGTAACTTATCGAGTAAGGCACTCATAGTATGTAGGTTTCTGGAAACACCATGCAAAATCCTGGAGTGCTGATCTACCAAGGATTTGACAGAGGTGAGTTCAGCTCTGAGTTCCGCTGTCATAGCGCCAGCGATGAGAGAGCCTATTGTGGTTCCTGCCAGGAAGGCACCAGTAGCCATGGCCTGTAGCGGGCGGCGCATAGATTTAGTTCCCTGGAGGTTGTAATAGAGATCAGGGAGGACAGCAGGAGTAGAGAGTGCGCAGGGGTCCAGATTAGATGAGATCTCCGCTAGGTCCAAAACAAGATGGATGGGAGTAACGACGGGTTGCATAAGAACACGTATGGGGGCATAAGTAAGAGGCATATACATAGGAGCAGTCTGTGAGATCATAGGATTCCAAGGTGGGAAGATAACGGAGCGAGGGAAGTGAGCAGTGATCCAGGAATAGGAGGAGTTAAAACCTCCTCTGTGGATCAAGCAAGGTTCTAAGCCTAGAGATCTATAGCACATTTTATGATCCAATTTTACTTCATAGACATCAGAGTATCTGAAATTATCTACTAAGTCAGTGTTGTTCTTGAGGATAGTATGGGACACCATGTCATAAACATACCAACGGTTATTCTTTCCGGGTGCCAGCATGTAAAAGTAGTAAGGAAGGTAGCCAATTTTACGGGGTCGCGGCCAGCGGGAGAAATCCATGCCAGCCGTGAGCCACCAGGATACCGAATGGTTGTCAGCGGCCTCAACATTATACCTAACAATAGAGTCAGTGATTGATTTATTGGAGCACCCATAGTGGGGGTACATATATGGTGTATTAGGGAAAGGATTTTGATCAATATGTAAAGTAATCTCCTGGATAGCAGGATAAGCATAATTGATGATAGTGACCGCAGGGTCAAGCCTGCTTAGAGTGGAGCATTCTGGATAGTAAGTAGAGTTTATAACAGAAGCATTGTATATATTCATGGGTACATCATAAACAGAGTGGTTATAATATATAGACCTATGAGTGGCATAACGATTTTTCTGACCAATGGGGGACCAATGGCAGCGGTAAAGACCAGTTTTAGGGATAAAGGGGAATCCCAAGGTATCGTTATAAGCATTGGCATGTATCGGGGGCAAGCAGGGCAGGTGTAGCCTATGAATATTATCAGAGATATAAGGATCAGAGAGGTTGAGGACAGGAAAGAACTCAGGGAAAGGTCTAGATTCAGATCCACCAGTTTGTGCACCTCTGAGGCTAGGTCTCATATAGGCATCGGGTCTATATAGGGAAACATTGAGTTTGGAAGAATAATCAGTGAGGATAAAAACTGGGACAGTAGGGCTAGAATAATAAGGGGATAGTGCCTGTGCAGGGTTTGAAGCGTTATAGTTGGAACTATTAAAGAGGTAAATATGGGTTAAGTTCCAAATGGGCATAGCATTAGGTAAAGGTTCAGAGCCGTTCCTCCATTCCCATATCATGCGTCTAAGAAAAAAAGGGGTAGAAACATTCTGTTCTGTAGGAGAAGAAAAATACGAGAAGTGGTCAGGTTGTGCATGTCTGGTTCTATTGTATATGTGAAGGTCAGTATATTCAGCAAACAAAACCACATTATTGGTGTTGTTGCCAGCGTATACTATGCCAGTGAAGTTGAAGAGCCTTTGGACATAGCGAGAAGATGGTACGACTATGTCCAACAATTTAAACTTGTCTTTCAAACCTTGGATATAGACAGAAGCAGAACCTTTAGGTAATGGGGGAATGCGGAAGCAGAACCAGCCCATTTCGGCCGTTCCGTTTGAGGCGAAAATCATAGTGGCAAAGACGGAGCGCAAGCAAGTTACTTGAAACGGTGAAAGTCCCCTAGGGAAAGAAGTTGCCTGAGGGGCAGAGTTCAATAAATTTGCAAAAGGTTGGGGAACAGGATCAGTGATGACCAGGGGATATCTCCATGTTTGTGTGCCTAGGGCCATTATGTCCCACCATTTATCAATAGGGGGAAAAGAAATATTCTTTACTACGTAAGGGCTGAAAGCATTAAGTGTTTCAAATCTACCAAAGATGGGCAAGTTAGGGAAGTCAGCTACACAAGTGACTTTAGCCTTGTTGGTTTTGTCTTTAAGAAGGTTGACATCATGGGAGGCATTATAAGGTAAATTGAGTTTCTCAAAGAGAGCAGAGATGTTAATTGGACAAACAGTACCAAAAGGTTCGGGTATAAGAGGGGGCCATCGAAAGGAAGGTTTGCAATATTGGACTCTAGTTCCTGTCTTACATAGATTATAAGGTTTTGTGTTGGCAGTGGTTGTGGTGAGCTGGGAAATGGTAGGAGATACTGCCGTAGTTGCAGGAGTAGGTTCCGTACTCTCATATTCATCGTCATACGCATTTGCATAGTCATCATACCAAGGGGAATAATCAGTTATTGGACCTTCCTCCTCCCACAGGGAAAACATACGTGCTATCAAAGACAATCGGGTAGCATCCCTGCAGGTGAAGGGGGGTTCGTTATCGAAAGCATATTGGATAGTTATATTAGATTCCTCAAACCTAACCGAAATAGGGAAATATTGTAAACCTAATTGTTGAAAATGGTAGATATAATGAGGAGAGTGGGCCCAAGTAGTTCTAACAAGCTCCATACGATGACAGCGAAGGGGATTCCCTTCAAGGATGTTAGAGTCATCCCAACCTGTGTCAGTATCAGTGGCATGCCAGACAGGGCTAAAAAGACCTGTAACATTAGCCTTATAGTATTCCTCACATGGTAACACGAAGTCCTGAGTAATGTGTCTAAGTCTGTTATTACAAAAGGCATATTTAGTCCAGAATAGTTGTTGGGCGGCGGTATAGTTATTTAAAAAGGGTTGAGAGAGCCAGAAGTGAGGTACGATAGAAGAATTAGAATGGAGATTAAGATAGGAAGAGACTAGATGTCTGAAATGTTGGGCATGGGTAATGTTCCAGGATTTGATATCCCTAAGGTACCATCGGGTAGTGGGAGGGTTGCTAGTAGCACTGACAGGAGAGCCAGGGGTGGAATTTAGAGGGTCACTATTAGCATCGGAGGTATCGTAGAGGCAAAGGCAAAGTAGAATATAGGTGAGTACATACGGATTACGGCAAAACGCAGAAGGTAAGGTTGACGATTGCCAAACAAGACCAATAGCGTACATGATCATCGCAAGTGGTGTTGTCGTGGGCGCAATTGCGGCTGCTACAAAAAGTGAAGTGTCCAGCAAGGGCGAGTATGGTGTATCCACAAGCGAGGAAGATGAACAACTGGATCACTCGCAGCAAGACCAGATGAGGCTGCATTCCACAGGAGTAATGTCCCTGGCCTTTACCAGGGAGAGTTCTCCTTTAGATCCAGAAGTCCAATAGGAATTTCCAGGTCCAGAAGCAACAATGTCCCGTACCTTTAGAGAGGAGTCTTTTCGGTCCTTGTGAACAACCTTAGAAGGTATGGCCGGGGCGGTTGAAGGTTCGCTGGGGTAGGAAGAAAAGTCTTTGGTGAATACTTCCGCAAACGGGGAGTTTCTATGTAGTCTACATCTGTTGTTAAGTTCATATAAAGCTATGCGGATGGCAATATGGAAAGGATAATCTTTAAGGGCTTCCAGCTTTTGTTTTAATAAGCCATTAAAACATTCCACAAAGCCCGACGCGGTGGGGTTATAGGAGAGGTGGAAGTTCCATTGTATGTCTAATTCCAAAGCTAGTTTTTGTACCTGTGCGCCAGTGAAGTGGGTGCCTTGATCAGACTCAATGATAATGGGAGTGCCAAAATGGCTTACCCAGTTCCATAGTGCGAAAATGGTGGCGCCTTGGTTAGCTTTAGCAGCCTCAATAGCTGTCCCCAGGCCAGTAGAAGTATCAACCATAGTACATACAAAGTGTTTGTTATGTAAGGGTCCAATAAAATCAATTTGGACCGTATGGTTGAAGTGGTTTGGGGTACTCGTAGATGCTGGGGGGTTGCGCCTGAAGCGTTGAAGCATATTGGGGCAGGAAGTGCAGCGCCTAATCGCGTGCTTGCATGCCTGCCAAGAGGCTTTAATGTTACGGGTGGAGCACCATCGGTAAAGGGCATGAGTGCCTGTGTGGCCAAGTGCCACATGTAACTTAGTTAATTCGGTAGGCGAAACTGGCAGGGTAGTTGTTTTAGGGGAAACACATGTCCAATTAGGTTTCCTCTTAATTTTTACTTTGAGGTCTCCTGTACTTTCAGAAGTCCAGGGGGCCGTATTAACCAATTTCAAAGTCATGGTTTTAGCTAGCTTATCAACAACCTCATTCATAGAGGAGTGCACATCGGTTTTACCCGTATGTGCATCCACATGGGTCACCAGGATAGTCATATGAGAGTTGGCAAGTTCCTTCCACCATTCTTGTCCCCAAACAGGTTTTCCGTTGATACAAAAATCAGTCAACATCCATTTGGCAGACTATATGGCTATGCCATTGCAAACTGACCAAGAATCGGAAAATATATGAATTACCTTATGTCCTTCAGCAGTGCAGTGCCTAACTGCAAGAAGTACAGCACATAATTCAGCTATTTGAGCGGAGCTATCCGTCCCCTGGTCCGAGGGGACGCAGCCATCAGAGGGGCGGTAAGCGGCGGCCTTCCAAAAGGTAGTGCCATTGCGGACGGTAGCAGAACCGTCTGTGTACCATACGTTAGTTGTGGAGGGAGTGGAAGCACCCCAACGACCAATGGGCTTTAAAGAACGCTCCGGAGGCAAATTCGGGGGGGCGGCCATAGGAGAAGTGGCCAGCAGCTCTGTGAGTCTGCCAGCAGACTGAGAACTACGGGTGGTGGAATCAGCTAACAGATTTTGGAGGAACCATTTCCATGTAAGGACTTTAGGTTCCATAGGTAAACCTTGTAACGTAGTGTCGGGCATCTTGATCCAGTCCAAAATGGGAACAGGAGTACGTATTAAGATGTCCCTGTGATGAAGTTCGAAGGTAAAATGTTGTAAGGCCACCGTCAGAGTCCAAACATATTTTTCAAAAAGAGAATATTTGTTAGGGGAGAAGGGGAATCGTTTGCAATAGAAGCCAACAGGTCTGGTTACACCGGTGGATTTAGCATACACGCCCCATGAGCCATATCCATTTAGAAATAGTATGTCTAAGACAATGGTATCCCCCTGTTGTGGGACAAACAATTGAGAGTACAAAGAGATGTATTCCTTAGCTTGGTCAAAGGCAGTCTTTTGGGGAATATCCCAACAAAAGTCAGAGGCTTTCCTAGTAACCTTATAAATTGGCTGCAGGATGACTTGTAAATAAGGGATATGATGTCTCCAGTACCCAAACATTCCAATCAAGTGTTGGGCTTCGGATTTGTTGGTAGGGGCCGGTAAAGCTAATAATTTGTCTAAGACAGGAGGGGGCACTGTGGGACCAGTGGTTGACCATAAAACACCTAGGAACTTAACTTGTTCAGCAGGGCCATGGACCTTATCAGTATTAACAGCCCAGCCAGCCGACTGCAAGGCTTTGATAAGGGTCTCCTTGGCAGTGGAGGTGTCTGCTGCAGAGTGAGCACAAAGCAAAATATCATCAACATAAGAAAACAACTTAACATTCGTAGGGAGAGAAGACCAAGGAATGCAAGTTTGAAGGGCATTGTGTGCTATAATAGGACTATTCCTATAACCCTGGGGTAATCGAGTAAACCTGTACTGCTGGGCGTCCCATGTGAAAGTGGTAATATCCCTGGATTCTTCAGCCAATGGAATAGCAAAGAACATATCCGTCAGATCAATGGTGACAAAGATAGTGGGGGCAAATTCTCTAATAGAGTTAAAAATAGCTTCCACGTCCGGCAATTGTCCTGGCATAGGTGGGGAGAGTTTGTTGATATTTCTATAATCTACCGTAAAACGCCAGGAGCCGTTAGGTTTCCTAACAGGCCAGATAGGGCTGTTATAGTTAAATGAAGAAGTTCTTTCTATGATGCCACGTTCTATTAAGGTTTGTAAGGTTGCCGTGACTTCTTCATGGCCCCCCTTTAAAGGATATTGAGCCGTGAAGGAGGGAGGGATAGGGGGCAGCACTACGGGTTCAATAGTTACAGAAGGCATAATGGAGGAAGCCAAACATTTGACATTTTTTAAAGGCAAATAGGCACCAAAAAGGGTAGGTAAAGCATCCATACCAAGAATATTAGCTGGTGAGTCAAAGGTAAGTACCTGGCAAGGTACGGGGGTCTCATAGCAAAGGAAGGTTACATCTATGACCATTGCTTTCACCTGGGCACCAGAGATGCCTTGAATTAACATAAAGGCGTCTGAGCGGGCGGAGGGAAGAAGAGCATGGTCAACAATAGTAACTTGACTTCCTGTGTCAATAAGGAAGGAGGCAGCAAATGAGATGCTGTTATAATAGCCCTGCAAATATATGTAAGGGCGATTATCTGGTTCTAAGAGCGGGGTTGCAACTGGTTGCGTTGCAAAGGTGAATTTTGCTGAGGTCGCGGCCCTGGTAAGGGCCACCGCTTCCTCCCATTCCTGTTGGGAGGGCGTGCAGTCTGGGCAAAGTGGGGGTTGGGGCGCCGCTCCTGGCCAGGGATCGGCGCCCTTGGCCCGTTTTTTGCCAGACGGATATCCACAAAGGGTCTACGGTTTCTTATAGCAGTAAGATTTCTGAATTGAAATCTTTTTCTGGGTGGAAAGCGTCTTTGATCATACCTGGGACATTGGTTATACCTGGGACGTTGAAAATGAGGAGTGTCCCTAAGGAGGTGTCCCTGGCTTCGGCGGTTAAAGGGCCGCAGGGGTCCTGGTCTAGAGAGAACTGGAAAAGACAATTTAGGTTGGGTGTGCAAGTCTCTGCAATCTTTAAGGTATTGATAAAGGTCAAATAGAGTCTGGTAGCTTGGCATAGAGGTCTGGAGTATAAATTGTAGTGAGCTTGGGGCCCCCTTCAAAATTAACCTTCTCACACTGTTAGTCAGGGGAGTTTTTAGAGGGTGATCTGTGTGCTCATCATATATGCACTGTAATACCCCAAGTTTCTTTAGAATTTTGATCCCTTCCTCTGGGTTCCTCCAGGTTGTACCCCCCTCAAATTGAGAGTAGTCCAGAAAAGGGAATGCATATCTCCAAGCCATAGCCACCCAGGACCATACAGAGTAAGTCCCCACAACGCTTTCCAATACTACAGTAAGAGCTTCGTGCAGGGCTGGGTTTTCTAGGGTTAAAGCCACTGCCTGCATTTCTTGGTTAGTGAGATGTAAGTGCCGTCCACCATTAAAATATAGGTGGAACATGTATTCCGCATCTGATCTCCCCCCTTGGGAGAAGTCAGCACGGGCTTGGGTTATTTCTTGTCTGTTGAGGTCGCGAGTCTCAACAGTTTCTTGGCCCACCCAGGAACGGTTAGGGGTGCTTGTTTTGGTTACCGATACCGGGTGGGCTACTTTTGTTAGCTGCTCAAGCAAAGCGGGGTTTTTTGCATTCTGTATTGCCTCTTTCACTAGCCTCTTTCCTTTCATTCTATCACTATGTATATCATCTATAACCTTACACAAGATTCCCGGGATTTCTTTCCTATCTGCCCGAGCCAATATGGGCTCCAGAGTCTCTGGATTACTTAGTGGGACGGCTACGTCCGTTCCCTTCTTATATTTGGGAAATTTCCCTTGTATAATCCTTTCACATGTTCTCCATGGAGATTGGGGTTTTAAACCTGCAGGCTCTGTATCTGTCACCTTCAATTTCTTAAATTTACTAATTAGACTGACCATGGCCATGGTTCACAATCTTAGAGTCAAAATTAACAATACAACTTCTTGACGATTTTTGCAAGTACGCGTACCCTAAAACACCTTATTCTCCAGACGATATACGAATCCTTCCCTATGCTAGTATATACTTTATCTAATTCCTGAAAATACAGTCTAAGTAAGTGGTCTCGGAGCATAGCTCAATAAAAGCCAGCGGATTCAGTTTCGTACCATTCAATGTCAATTCGAGCTAAGTTTAAATTAAATTATCAGCTTAATTCGAATCGGTTTAAGTTATCAATTATTTAGCATTAGCTTATACTGACATATACTCTTGTTGCCTTGCCGTCCGCTACCTTGGGGTTACTGTGGGATCATCCGCTACCTTTGCCAGCGCCCTCTCAGTATCCGCTACCGTGGGTAACGCGGGTGTCACGTTCCCTTGCCGGTCTTAAGCCAGACAAGCCGGCCGTGCCTTTCGGAGTTTCAACTGAGGTTTGCTGACCATGCCGGTCTTAGACCATAGGGTCGTGCCTTTTGGAGTTTCAGATACAACCACAGCAAATTCCCTTGCCGGTCTTAGACCAGGCAAGCCGGTCGTGCCTTTTGGAGTTTCAGGCCAAGGCGGTGAGCAATGTCAGTATTCAGGCTTGAATATCTGAATCTGACCGATTAGATGAATTAACAAGAGCTACTTTGGTCTGACATCGACTGGCTTCCATTTTACAACTCTCCACCTTTTTCAATTTTTACAATTATTCTCTAGCTAATATAAGCAAGCACTAATGCAAGCAAGCAAAACCCAGAGCACATCACCGGTACCAGTCTCTCACCATATAGTCCAGTAGATGCGTGGTTCTTACTTCACACTGTCCATTGAGTTTCCGCAGAGGTGTTGAAATATGGATCCTGCCGACTACGCCAACTGACGCGAGCACCCGGCTCGCGTCTTCTTCTTGAAGTGCACCTAGGAACCTTCACCTGAGGTACAGATCAGAGGAAACAAGAATTGACTCTTACCAAGAAGTTGGGTCCAACGTGTAGCTCTTTATTGACGGTTCTCTCATACAGCAAAACAGTCTCGGAGGATGGCGAGGCAATGACCAATGGTGGCTGGTACCGACGGGGCAGTCGTGCTCCGGGAGGCAAGCAAGGAGGACTGCCACCGGTCCAGTTACAACGTTGGGTTTTTATACATTTTTAAAATCAGCAAAAATCACAGCACACACTTTATCACGCTCTAAAACCTTAGGGTTACATAATTTGCATAACTATCTGAGCACACATAGTTTTTGGCACAGCACACATTCCTTATCATACTGTAAAACCTTAGGGTTCACTCATTAGCATATCACTGCACACCTTAGGGTTTCCTAATTAGCATATCAGTATGGCTCACACAGAAAGGAAGGAAGGACAGAGAGAAAAGAAAAATTACACAGTCAGATTGGTCTGGCAGCATGGAGTCACTCATGTCCAATTATATGCTCCAATCACTAGCTCAGGACAATTTGCTGATTTGGGACAACGATTGATTTATGACTTACAAACTTATGCTCAAATAAGTGCATGTGGACAAAGATCATGGAGGGAATTACCTGGCCAGGGAGAAAAAGCTCTAAACTCCAGCCAAATTTGGCAGGGGCCAGAGGAAAATTTTTCAGACTTTGTAACAACTAACCTGGACAGTGTTGCTCAAGGATTTGGAGATAGCCCTCACCTGTTGGGATAAACTCTAGCTAAGGACTTAACAAAATTCAGAGATAAAACATTTGTAATTGTTTTCCAATATGTAGATTACATCTTTTATGTGCTACCACACCGGAGGAATATCAAGGCCATTACAGAGGCTTCCTAGGGATAACTGGGTACTGCAGGCCTTGGATTCCTGGGTATAGGGAATTAGCTAAGCCTCTTTACAGCCTCCTAAAAAAACAAAAACAAACAAACAAACAAAAAAACCTCTACACCAAGGAGCATAGTAGCTTCATTCTCAAAAGTAATAGAAAAGAAGGTCTCATAATTTTCTTTGACACCCAAACCTGTTCTAAAAATAAGAAATGGTTAAAATGCCCTTGGCATCAAGTTTTGCCGAAACCAATAATCTTTCTTTTAGTTTCTTACAGGTCTCAGTGAAGCTTACATTGAAATGTAAATGAAGAAGTCTACAGGCTGACTAGGAAACCACTCAGAACAAAGGAGGGGGGAAAAAAGGAAAATTCTTTTTTTCTGAAGTTGATAAAAGATGTTCTAATTGTGCTTTTTGTTCGATTAATCTTTTACCTTTTAGAGGTGATTTTAAAGGTGAATAACAATCATCAGGACAAAAGCAGGCAACCCAAATTATTCAGAAGTTTTTCTTTTATACCTTAAATTCTTAGACAAATTAAATCAATGTTTAATGCATGTTTGTTCATTGCTATGCAGCTTCACTTACAGTAAATTAAAAAAACTTCCTTTTTTGACTGATCTATAAATGTGTGCACACAAAGACTATTTACATGACTTCAAAACTTACATACAGTTCAATGAGCATACTCACATTTTAAAATTAAAATTAAAATGTATCCATATAATTTTAATTCACGTGCATTAATGAAATTTAATACATATTGGGTAAACAACTAAAAATAAAAGAAGTCTTCTTTATACTTATTAACTCATATTTTTCCAGGTAAAAAGATTTTTTAATTAATTCACATTTTTCCAGGTAGTCAAATAAATAATAAAATTGCTAAATTCTATAATATTTAAGATCTACACCCCTTGTTTCTAATGATTTTTGAAACAGGAAAGAAATTATTAATATTGTTATTTACATTTGTTTGATATTGTGACTTTTGCAATTAAGAATAAATAAACTTAATTTGAGATAAATAAAATTAATTATCTGTTTTTATTACAGGAGATACTTAATTGATTTACAAGCATGGGATGCTAAAAGATCATCAATTGGAACATTGTCTACTAAATATGAAAACATAAGATATTCAACTAAAATATATTTAAACATTAACCATATTTGTAATTTGGTTAACATAAAGAAGGTCTTGTAATGTATAAAGCTGCTCCCCCGCCCATCAGGTGCAGCCATTTTCCCCGCCTCCCAACCACTTGTCAGTCTGTGAACATCCTAGCTAGCTATTGGTTCATCAGTCAGCTTGCAAGTATCCTTCTCCAATATTGGTCCCCTGTTAGCCCAGTGGAATTCAACTGTTTTACTGTAGCTTCCCCGCCATCTTTTTCCATTCTTCTTCTGTCTGTCCTACACTCTTTTCTCTATCCTCCTGGCTTTCCACTCTCTCTAGTGCATGCCCTTTCTCATTCTCTTTCTTTTCCTCTCATTTTCTCTCTTACCCCGCAGGGAGACACCGTTTGCTTAATAAATTCCCTTATGTGATTTCCCTTGTTCAGCATGGTTTCGTGAGATTTCCTTACAGGTCTAAAATTCCTTTATTCTCTATCTTGAAAACCAAGATACCAGTACTTAAACTGTCAGGTATGATATGTAAGTGCCTAAAGTTTTTTTTCACCTGATAAAATAGAAGACTATAACATGTTGAGTAAATTAAAACAAAATTTGTACAAAATGATTTTCAAAAGATTTACAAGTAATTAAATTGGCTATATATAATTAAATTGGCTATATATAATTAATCCAATCAGCTAAGGTTATTAAAAGTTTTTATTCTTTAAATTCTACTAAGTTTCTATCATAAAGGCTATTTATAAATTTAGATAAGATCTTTTCAAAAACCCCTATTAATTGGACCTTCTAACTAAAGGATAGAAGAAAAAGAAAATACTTAAGACATTACTTTCTCATTCTAATAAAATAATTTCTTATGCCTGTTGAATTTCTATTTTTAAAAAGTCTAAAAAAGACATTATGAAAGACATTATGGTTTATACAATTTGGTTTAAAAATAACTTATTTTAAAATACCACCTTGCATTCCAGATTTCAAATTTCTCTTTAAAAGTCAAATCTGATTAATATACAAACATCAATGGCTATATTTTAATTAACCATGGTAATTAGTACTTATTACATTAATTATATTCTTGTTTTCCAGATATAGAAATCTTTAAAATATTAGATTTACAGGGACATGTTATTAAGCTGATGCTCCCAAACTAAAACTTTTTCAATAATTGTCTCTTGCAAACTTCTATAATAATAACAAATTAATTAACAAATTAATTATATCATTTAAGATTTTAAATAAATATGTTATGAACTTTTTATATCACTCTCTGTAGTAAGAAGTAAACAGTTATATTTTTAGAGGACATTCAGGAGATACTGGTGAATTTAAAGGCTAACAATATGGGATATGGAAGTATTTTTACACCTTCCCCAAAGAGGGGATGGATGATCTTGGCTTACTCTGGAAAGCAGTATGGAGATTCCTCAAAAAACTTGGAATGGACTCACCATTTGACCCAGCTATCCCACTCCTTGTTTTATACCCAGAGGACTTAAAATCAGCATACCACAGTGATGCAGCCACATCAATGTTCATAACTCCTCAAATCACAATAGCTAGATTGTGGAACCAAACAAGATGCCCTTCAATTGATGAATGGATAAAGAAACCGTGGTATATATACACAATGGAATATTACTCAGCCATAAAGAATAATAAAATTATGGCATTTGCTGGTAAATGGATGGAATTGGAAAATATCATACTAAGTGGAGTAGGTCAAGCCCAAAAAAACCAAAGACCAAATGTTTTCTCTGATAAGTGGATGACGACACATAAAGAGGGGGAGTGGCGGGGGGGCAGAGAAGAATGAATTAACTTTGGATGGTGTAGAGGAAAATGGGGCGGGAGGGGGTGGGGGAAGGAAAGATAGTAGAATGAGACAGTATTACCCTATGTACATGTATGATTACATGAATGGTGTGAATCTACATTGTGCACAACCATAGAAAGGAAAAGTTGTACCCCATTTGTGTACAATGAATTAAAATGTAGTCTGTAAAAATAAAAATTTAAATAAAAAAAGAAATCTCTTGGCTTGTCTGTTTCCTGTTTCAGATTATGCTACTTAATTTATATTAATCCAAAGAATTATATATGGAAGTTTTATAAAATAATACTCAGATAAAGAGGCGAAAGATGGTTTCAAGATTGAGTTACTTTCCCTACATTTTTTCAAGAGGCCTACTTAAGAAAAATTAAGTATACATAAAAATTTTTTTGAGGTTATAACAACTATTATTAACATTTACTAAATCATCTAAACTGCTTTCCATACATAAACTCAGAGATATACATATTTTGTACATACATAATCATATTGTTTATTTAAAGCTTATAACATTAGTTTAGATTGCACATAATTATTATTCTTTTACAATATTACTTTTAATGCCAGATATTTATCATATAGTTTATTTATCCAAAACCCTATGTTGGACATTTGGTTTATTTTTACTACTTTCAAAACAGAGTTATTAAAGATATTCATACAACTATACCTTATACATAAAGATTATCTTTCCATAGATTCCTTTAAATATAATTCCTAGATCAATGACAAAAATTTTAAGATTTTTAACTAAATTATTAAATTACTATCCTGACAGATACTACCAATTCTAACATAATAGCTTAAGTTAATTAAAAATAATAAGGCCATTACCTATAAAACAAACATGTCATGACTAATTTACAGTGTGTGTACTGACTGCATTTTATAGCTTTTTAACTCAGCCCACTATTAGAGACAAAATCAAATCCTATATTTGGTGGAAACAGGGCCTTTCTTCTACTATTGTAATGCCCTTTTCAACTTAACATTGACTTTAACAATATGTAACTTTTATTATTCTTCCTGGCCAAATAGAAATATTTATTAAGTTACTTCTTATGGTTTAAATATTTGTACAATGCTCTAGGCCATTGTCTACATTTTAAGGTTAAAAATGTCCCATTTTGGGGCTGGGGAGATAGCTCAGTTAGTAGACTGCTTGCCTGTCAAGCACAAGACCCTGGGTTCAATCCCCAGCACTGCAAAAAAGAAAAAAAATGTTCCAGTTTATAGCAATCTTTTTCTATAATTTAAAAAAATAAAAAGGGGGAAACAGATCCCTATGTAAACCTACTTAATTTAAAAAAATATTGTCTAAAAATTATGATATTAGGAGTTTCACTGCTGCTGAGTGACATATGGAGAAATAGAATGCACCAGATTTTATAATAAGGAGAACTTAAATCTCCAACCACAATATTTCTATGCTAGCTCTATTGAGCTCTCAGGTAAGTGAAATATATGGGAAATCTGTTGAATCCATTTCCCAGATCTACCTTTAATATATCCAACAATGTGGACTGGAGAATCAATCCCAATATGAAGTCCTATTCCACATTGAGTTTTTTTTGTAGAAATTTTTGCAAATATTCTGTTATAAAGCTTTCTGAGAAGAAGAGGAACTTATATGTTACAAATATGGTGGGGGTTTCTGCTTAATTATGGTAAGGGTCTTCTCGGTAGGGATCTCTGGTCTGCTTCATAAAGAGGAGTAACAGGTAAAAGGAATGTGCCTTTAGCATCTTGTACTAAGTTTTGCAATATTGGTGAACAGGAAATGTGTCTTCCTGATCCAGTGTTTACTAACCTTTACCCATCCTGTGGTAAAGAATGATATGCAGTGTTCTATGAATTTTAATTGTAGTTTTAACAAAAATTCATAGGCTTAATTGAGAGGATGGCATTTAAAAATTAAAGGAGGCAAGATTTAGCTAAGTAATTAATGCAGAGAGAGAGAGAGAGAGAGAGAGAGAGAGAGAGAGAAGGGATGTTCCTGACATATTTGAGTATTAACAAGAAGTGTGATTGGCTCCAATCAGAAGGGGGAGAGCCATAGAAGATGAGGTCAGGGAACGGGGTCAAATTGTATAGGAGTTGGTAGGCCAGGAGAAGGACTTTAGCTTTTGTTCTTGTTAGGTAGGAGTTCAGCGACACCAAGATGGCAGAGGTAGGGTGTACGAAGTATGCTGCTGGAGGACAAGACAGGGATTTGAATCTGTAATGTATAAAGCCGCTCCCACCTTACTGAAAAGCCCCACATTACCTGAGATAAGGCTCTGCCTCACCACCCTGCTACACATTACAATGGCTCCAAAGTAAGCCTGACTTTAACTCATTTAAAGTTGTGTTCAAATGTCTGATGTTTGTTGTACTGTGATCTCAAACGGGAACTCAGCCAAAATTCAAGATAGCTATTGCACAAACTGAATGTTTTACTGTTGATGATTCCATTTTGTATTTTCCTTGTAAACTCTACTTGTTGCCTGATCAATATTTTGCAGAAGTACTGCTTCAAGAGCGAACATCATAAATTAACTTGGAATAGTAAGCTATCACCTATAGAACAGATAATGTAAACCCCAATTAGATAAAAGGGGGTAAATAACTGTAAAGTTATAGACATTAAAGCTAAAGCCCAGTACTCTTACTTTATGACTGGTGAGACTGACTTGCTTGATGGTTAAGATCAAACTTAGAGATTGAGATTAAATACAGAGGTCAAGAAAACTCCATATTTGGATCTTGCCCTCAAAGTCAGCTTGAACACAGGGAACAAGAGGACTTCTCCAAGGAGTTTGCAACTCTGGGTCACACAACCTCCTGATCAAGGAGATTGATGAGGCCACTAGAGGAAAAGCCACTCAGTGCACCTGCTGCAGAGGAGGGTCATGGAAAAAGGGAGACATCCCTAATGCTTCCAAGGAGAGCCACCTCATCGAGAAGACCCTGCCTAACCAAATGGCACTACTGGAGCTAAGAAGCTGCTCTTAAGTTCTCTATGAGTGACCCCTGTGGGAACTCAGCTGACTCTTTAACAGACAGGAACAGGTCGCTTTGACCAGCTTGATCTTAAACACCTAGCAAAGCAGTTAAAACCAAAATATAGCCATTCTTAGGCATTTAAAAATAATAATAACTATCAAGAGAAATTGCCAGAATCAGAAGTTTTTAGTCAGTTTAAGGCCTACAGATACAGGTAGGCTTAATCTATGTTTGCTAGTTTCTCTACTAAATGTTGTGTTTACATTCCTGATAACCTAGACAATATTAAAGTTCCCAAATAAAGGCCTGTCCTCTCCAGCCTTTGCTTGTTATGGGAACAACTTCTCAGTTCTTCCACCACCCTGGTGAGGAATTATTGACTTCTGTCATCTTTATAATATGCATTAGCATGTTCCAGATTCTGCAACATTTATATTGTATCAATCTCATTTTAGTACTCATGTCTTTTTGTTCTTCTCTCATAGAAGCACCCATCCCCAGATGCCTTTACAGCCTGCTCTTCCCCAACTGGACTTCTACCTTGGACCCCTCAGTTGACCCGATTTCTAAAAAGGGAACTCCAAACTGCTTGCCCCACGCTGCCCACTTCCAGCTCGAAGAAGCCAGATCGGTCATTACTCCTTTTTCCTACAGCAGTGAAGGAGTTCCTAGTATTAGAGGGGTGAATGAAGTCAGAATTGGGGACAGGCAGTTAGTGTAGAAATAGGGGATCAGTCAAATCGAGGAAATGAAGTCCATGAAAATCATCTGCCTTTGGAAGTCTGGAAGGAGAATGAACTTTTTACATCTCACCTGCAAAACCAACCCCAGTCACCTAGGCAGGAAGGAGAGAGAAGGCTTCAAAAAGAACTGGAGAGCAAGATTTTTTTTTATAAAAAAAGAAATGGGGGAATGTAATGTAGAAAGCCGCTCCCCCGCCCACCAGGTACAGCCATTTTGCCCGCCTCCCAACCGCTTGTCAATCTGCAGTCCGTCCGCCTCTTCTGTTACAGGAATTTCTGGTCTCCCCATCACCTGTCAATCTGTGCTCTGCCCCCCTCTTACGTTACAGGAATTCCTGGTTTACGCTGTTGCCATTTTCTTGCTTCCCACGTTACATCCTAACATGCTATTGGTTCATCAGTCAGCTTGCAAGAATTCTCCTCTGCTATTGGTTCCTCCCAGCCCGCAAGATTCCAATATCTGGGAGAAGCCACAGGCCATCTTTCTCTTTTGCCCCTTCTTTTCACCCTGAGAGGACGTGATAATCGCCCACATAAATAAAGTCTCTTGCGTGAGACCTCGTGTCTGCGGAGCATTTTTTCTGGGACCTATTGGCGAGCCACAACTGAGCCACGCAAGTGAGTGGCAGTTCAGCGGGATCGCGCGGCGGCTGCCTTACATCTCAGGAGCACACAGCGGTGGCTACCGCCACGGCGGCCCAAGTTGAGCTGCATTTTTTCCCCTTACAGAATCATGTCCCTGTTTATGGTAACTCCCATTACCATGACAACTCCTACCACTGAGGACTTATCACCATGACAACTCCTGCCACAGGTTCAGTATTTTAAAATGACCAAGTGGGCAGTATTCTAATTAGGTTTTCTAAAGTAACCAATGGGAGAAAATTTGGACAATATTCTAATCAGGTATCATAAGGTAACCAATGGGGGGAAATGGGGTAAAGTTTTCAATCATGTTGATATAGGGAAAAGAATGTCTCACAGCTCAACATAGAAGACACTCATTTCAAGACATTGGGACCTTGAGTTCCTCCTTCCCTGCCCACTCTGCTTTAGCTAATGGAGTGCTACTACCACCTTCACCTTCAATATATCTGTACTTGGTCTGTTACTTGTGTGTGTCTTACTCAATTCTTTGGGACACCAAGGACCTGGAACCCTTTGGGACACCAAGGACCTGGAACCCAACTGGACACCCTGACAGTAACATTCTGATTGAAACATGGAGCTATGGCTTCTTTTCTATCCATTCTCTTTTCTATTTGAATTCATTCTCTGCCTGAGGCACATCTATATAAACCAAAGCAATATATTCACTTTTCCCTTTTACTTCTGGTCTGGTCAGTCAATGAAAAGCCCCAGAAAGAGATAGTGGGAGGAAGAAGAATAAAGTACAGTTATTAATTAATTAATTACTAAGGTCCTTCATTACAGGCTTGCTTCCTGTTGGTTGAATGCCTCTACTGAATTGCACAACTCCTGTCAAGATGGTCTTCTCCATATAAACCCTCTCCTTTTGGGTCCCTGTAGAGGTTCCTTCTCCTATAGCTTTCATGTTAGGGACATAACAACTAGCCATTGCTTGAAGCATTGTTACCATCTTTGGTGCTTTGCCTACACCAGAGGCAAATCTGGTGAGATCTTTGTAAAGAACGTTTTAAAATTGAACATTCTTCAAGCAGTTCAAACAATCTAAAGACATATAGAATTCACATTACCAATGGCAGTAGTGTACCTATAGTGCTCAAATAACTGAGTGTTTTACTTGTCACATAATGGTAGGAGCCCCATGACTGCAGTATTCACATGATGGATAGTATTAGGAACCTGTAATGTTCATTTGTCTGGAAAGGTTGTTTCTGCCTTTATTTTTTAGTGACAGTAGAATCCTAATGATCTGAATGGTTCAGGGATCCATCCTATTCACAAGACCTGGAGATCTTAGATTGCTCATGGTTCACATTACTGCAATTCCTAGTGTTGGTGGTGCCTCCTGGTGACCTTTGACAGCACATAAACTTGTACTTTAGCTCTCCCATCATCCCATCTCCTTTTTGTGGTGTTGGGGATTAAATCCAGGGCCTTGTACATGGTAGGCAAGGACTCTACCACTGAGCTACATTCCAGTTCCCCCATCCCTTTTTAATATGAAAATTTTTTGTGTTTTTTCTTATGAATCTTAAATTTAATGTATAGAAAAGTTGAGTCAATAGTAAAACAGTTTCTTAATAAAACTACAACTACAAAACAGGAAGTATTGCAGGAACATAAGAAGTTGGTATATAAAAGTATTATATGCAGGTTTAATTAATTATATGCAGGTTTAGAGGAAATTAAAGCAGACCTAATAAGTCAGTTTTAAATTATTATTTTGAAAAAAGCGTATAATGGTTGCTATGTATCAGGCACTTAAAAATGTTAGCTCATTTAATTGTGTTAATTTTAGATTATATTATTCCAATTTTACAGATGAGAAATTTGAATCATAGGGATGTTAGGTCACTTGGCTAAGAGGTCACCAAACTTATGTAAAATGAAATAAAGATTTGTCTCCAGCTGGCCTGACACCACACTCTGTCTTAATCATCCAATAAGTATCCAAAAGTGAATTTATATTAATTCATCTTTACTAGTTCAAACTAATGGGAAAGTCAGTCCCAGTTTCTAAAAATTTGAAATCATACAAAATCTCTTTGAAATGACATTTAAATAACTGTATCAGTAATTTGATCAAAGTTGAATCTAATTAAGAATTATGGAAAATATGTTTTCATGTTCAGATAAAAATATGTCATCACCATATGAAATATTTGTATATAAAAGGGGATATAAAATGCTTGATTATTAGTTAAAACAATTCTTTGTTATAAATAAACACTAAAACCAGAAATAGTGCAAAGTTTAAAAGGAATACCTCATTCTCACAATTGCAAAAATGTATAAGGAATGGAATTTAAATTAATTAGATTTTACTGTATTTATTTTCTATTTATACCACTCCAGAAAGAACAGAAAAGGAGAATGAATATTCACTGCAGATTTTTTAAAGCTGAAATTTTAGCAATGCCTCTTTTACTGGTTTGCTTGGGAAGTTGCAGCATTGTCTCTAAATTCAAAGTAAAGTTAATGTGATCTTTCTGATTTGTTTCACTGGAATGCTGTACAACTGATGGGATTATTTTGTTAGATTCCTAAAATGTGGGATAGCTGCATAAATAACTGCAGAAAACTTAAAAAAAAAAACCCAACCAAACAAATAAAACAGTTTAGTACAGACCACTTTCAGTATACTACTAGGGACAACAGACTATGTTTATTGTTTAAAATCTACTGAAGAGAAAATCTTAAAGGTTGTTGAAATAAAACTTGGGAGATAAGATGTTATTTTAAAATCTGTGAGACTCAGATAATTTTGGAACATTACATAAGGAATCAATATAAATACAAGTCACAAAAATGTAGTCACATTTACAATAGAACCTGTTATGAAACTTTAGTTTGGATTTAAGATGTATCTACATATAGTCATATGATGGAATTTGATGTCCTATGTATCTAAAACTTATTTCTATAATTACATGCACATGGACATATCAACAGTGAAAGATGCAGAATTATATCTGGGACACTGATGCCCATGTGAGACTTAAAGAATATTGATGGTGATTGGGATTAACTTTCTAAATTGAGAAATTATTCACATATGATTAAATTCATCATATAAGAATGTTTGGTTTGGTGGTTTTTAGCATATTCACAGTTTTTATATTTGTTCCAATTAGTTACACATGATAGCAGAATGCATTTCGACTCATTGTACACACGTGGAGTGCAACTTTTCATTTCTCTGGCTATACATGATGCAGAGTCACACCATTTGTGTAATCTTATATGTGCATGGGGAAATAATGTCCCTCTCATTCCACCATCTTTCTCATCACCATTTCCCTTCCTTCTCCTCCCCTCTGCAAATTCATCAATTGAAGGACATCTAGGTTGGTTCCACAGTCTGGCTATTGTGATTTGAGCACCTATGAACATTGACGTGGCTGCATCAATGTAGTATGCTGATTTTAAGTTCTTTGGGTATAAACTGAGGAGTGGGATAGCTGAGTCAAATGGTAGTTCCATTCCAAGTTTTCTGAGAAATCTCCATACTGCTTTCCAGAGTGGCTGAACAAATTTGCAACTACACCAGCAATGTAATAGTGTGCCTTTTCCCCCACATCCTTGCCAACACTTATTGCTTGTGTTTTTGATAATAGTCATTCTAATTGGAATTAGATGAAATCTTAAGGTGGCTTATTTTGCATTTCTCTAATTACTAGAGATGATGAGCCCTTTTTTATATATTTGTTGATCACCTGTATATCTTCTTCTGTAAAGTGTCTGCCCAGTTCCTTAGCCTATTCATTGATTGGGTTCTTTCTATTTTTGGTTTAAAGTTTTTTAAGTTCTTTATAGATTCTAGAGATGAGTGCTCTGTGTGAAGTGTGTGTGGAAAAGATTTTCTCCCACTCTGTAGGCTCTCTTTTCACATTATTGATTGTTTCCTTTCCTGGGGAGAAGCTTTTTAGTTTGAATCCATCTCATTTATTGATTTTTGCTTTTATTTCTTGTGCTATGGGGGTCTTGTTAAGGAAGTCTGGACCTAAGTCAACATGGTGAAGATTCAGGCCTACATTTCTTCTTTTTGGTGAAGGGTCTCTGGTCTAATTCCTAGATCCTTGATTCATTTTGAGTTGAGTTTTGTACAGGGTGAGAGATGGGGTTTACTTTCATTTTACTGCATATGGATTTCCAGTTTTGCTAGCACCATTTGTTGAAGAGGCTATCTTATCTCCATTTTAGGTTTTTGACAACTTTGTCTAGTATGAGGTAACTGTTACTTATGTGGGTTTGTCTCTGTGTCTTCTATTCTGTAACTTTGGTCTACCTGTCTGTTTTGGTGCCATTACCATGCGGTTTTTGTTACTATTGCTCTATAGTAGAGTTTAAGGTCTGGTATTGTGATACCTACTGCACCACTCTACCTGACCAGGATTGCTTTGGTTATTCTGGGTCTTTTACTCTTCCAGATGAATTTCATGATTGCTTCTCTATTTCTATGAGGGATGTCATTGGAATTTTAATTGGAGTTGCATTAAATCTGTATAGCATCTTTGGAAGTATGACCATTATGATAATATTAATTCTGCCTATCCAAGTACATGAGAGATCTTTCCATCTTCTAAGACCTTCCTCAATTTCCTTTAATGTTCTGTAGTTTTTATTGTAGAGGTCTTTCACCTCTTTTGTTAGATTGATTCCCAAGTATTTTTTTGAGGCTGCTGTGAACGGAGTTGTTTTCCTCATTTCTCTTTCAGATGATTCATCACTTCTGAACAGAAATGCATTAGATTTATGTGTGTTGATTTTATATCCTGCTATTTTGCTGAATTCATTTATTAGGTCTAGAAGTTTTCTGGTGGAGGTTTTTGGATCCTCTAAATATAGAATCATGTCATTGGCAAATAGTGACAGCTTGAGTTCTTCTTTTCCTATTCATATCCCTTTAATTTCTTTTGTCTGTGTAATTTCTATGGCTAGTATTTCAAGTACCATGTTGAATAGAAGTGGTGAAGAGGGCATCCCTGTCTTGTTACAGTTTTTAAAGGGAATGTTTTCAGTTTTTCTCCTTTTAGAATGATGTTGGCCATGGGCTAAGCATAGATAGCCTTTACAATGTCGAGGTATGTTCCTATTATCCCTAGTTTTTCTAGTGTTTAAGGCATGAAGGGTTGCTGTATTTTATCAAATGCTTTCTCAGCATCTATTGAAATAATCATATGATTTTTAACTTTAAGTTTATTGATGTGATGAATTACATTTATTGATTTCCTGATGTTGAAACATCCTTGCATCCCTGGGATAAACCCCACTTGATCATAGTGCACTATCTTTTTAATATTTTTTTGTATGCAATTTGCCAGAATTTTGTTAAGGATTTTGCATCTATGTTCATCAGGGTTATTGGTCTAAAGTTTTCTTTACTCGATGTGTCTTTGTCTAGTTTTGGTATCAGAGTGATACTAGCTTCATAGAATGAATTTGCAAGGGTTCCCTCCTTTTCTATTTCATAAACTACTTTGAGGAGTATTGCTGTAAGTTCTTCTTTGAAGGTCTTGTAGAACTCAGCTGAGAATCCATCTGATCCCATGCTTTTCTTGATTGGTAGGCTTTTGATGGCTTCTTCTATTTCATTGCTTGAAATTGATTTGTTTAAATTGCGTATGTTCTCCTGGTTCAGTTTGGGAGGATCATATGTCTCTAGAAATTTGTCAATGTCTTCGGTATTTTCTATTTTGTTGGAGTATAGATTTTCAAAGTAGCTTCTCATTATGTTATGTATTTCAGCGGTGTCTGTCGTGATATTTCCTTTTCATCATGAATTTTAGTAATTTGAGTTTTCTCTCTCCTCTTTGTTAGTGTGACTAAGGGTTTATCTTTTTTGTTTACTTTTTCAAAGAATGAACTTTTTCAATTTCATTTGAAATTGAAATTTTTTTGTCAATTTTTTGACTGTTTCTTTTGTTTCAATTTCATTTATTTCAGTTCTGATTTTAATGATTTCCTGTCTTCTACTACTTTAGGTATTGTTCTGTTCTTCTTTGTCTAGGACTTTGAGATATAATATTAGGTCGTTTAGTTGTTGACATTTTATTCTTTCCTTGAGTGTGCTCCATGCAATGAATTTTCCTCTTAATACTGCTTTTATAGTGTCCCAGAGATTTTGATATGTTGTATCATCATCCTTATTTACCTCTAAGAAATTTTTTATCTCCTCCCTGATGTTTTCTGTTATATGTGCTTCATTCAATATTGTATTATTTAGTCTCCAGGTGTTGGAGTAGTTTCTGCTTTTTATTTTGTCACCGATTTCTATTCGTTCCATTATCATTTGATAGAATACAAAGTAGTATCTCTATTTTTTTGCATTTACTAAAGTTTGCTTTGTGGCATAACATATGGTCTATTTTAGAGAAGGATCCATGTGCTGCTGAGAAGAAAGTGTATTCACTCCTTGATAGATGGAATATTCCATATATGTCTGTTAAATCTAAGTTATTGATTGTATTATTGAGTTCTATGGTTTCTTTATTCAGTTTTTGTTTGGAAGATCTATCCAGTGGTGACAGCCGTGTGTTAAAGTCCCCCACTATTACTGTGTTGTGGTCTATTTGATTCCTGAAATTGAAAAGGATTTGTTTGATGTACATGGATGCACCTTTGTTTGGGGAATAAATATTTCTGATCAGTATGTCTTCTTTGTTTATGGTTCCCTTAAGCTGTGTGAAATGTCTTTATCCCTTCTAACTTTGACTTGAACTTCACTTTATCTGATATAAGGATGGAAACCCCTGCTTCTTTACTGATTCTGTGTGCATGGTATGTTTCACCCTTTGCCTTTAGTCTGTGGATACTTTTGCTATGAGTCTCTTGAAGGCATTGTATTGTTGGGTCTTTCTTTTTAATCCAATCTGTCAGTCTATGTCTTCTGATTGATGAATTTAAGTCATTAATGTCCATGGTTATTATTGAGATAAGATTTATATTTCCAGTCATTTTGGCTTATTTTTGGTTTTTAACTTGACTTGGTTTCTCCTTTGATTGACTTTTTGTTAAGGTAGTCCCCTTGCTGACCTACATTGTTATTTTTCATTTCTTACTTAAGTAATATTTTGCTGAGAATGTTCTGTAGTGCAGGCTTTCTATTTGTAAATTCTTTTAACTTTTGTTTGTCATGGAAGGATTTTATTTCATCTTCAAATCTGAAGGTTAGTTTTGCTGGGTGTAAGATTCTTGGTTGACAACCATGTTCTTTCAGAGTTTGAAATATGTCATTCCAGGTCCTTCTAGCTTTTAGGGTCTGGGCTGAGAAATCTGCTGATCTCTGTTTTGGTTTCCCCCATATGTAATCTGATGCTTTTCTCTCACAGCCTTTAAAATTCTATCTTTATCTTGGATGTTAGGCACTTTCATTATAATGTGCCTTGGTGGGGGGGGTGATCTGTTGTAATCTTGTGCAACTGGTGTTCTGTAAGCCTCTTGTACTTGATTTTCCATTTCATTCTTCAGGTTTGGGAAATTTTCTGATATTATTTCATTGAATAAGTTGTTCATTCCTTTGGTTTGTATCTCTGTGCCTTCCTCAATCCCAATAATTCTTAAATTTGGTCTTTTCATGATTTCCCATAATTCTTGGAGTTTCCATTCATGATTTCTTACCATCTTCTCTGGTCAACTTTATTTTCAAGATTAAATATTCTGTCTTCATTATCTGAGGTTTTGTCTTCCATGTGTCTTCCCTTCCATTCAGCCCTCATGAATGGGATTAATGACCATGTAAGAAGAGACATAAGGGCTTACTCTTTGTTCTCTACTGTGTGAAGTTACAATAAGTTGATAGTTTGCAACCTACAAGAGGACCTTTTCCAGAACTTGACCATGCTTGGCACCAAAGACACTGTTTGTGATGTAGCTCTTGGTAGAACTCTTAAAATCAGTCTTAGTGACTTTGGGTGGAGATTGCCTATAGCACCAACTTGCAAGCAGGCAAGCTAGGAGTGATAAAGAGGAAATGAAAGAATGATAGTGAGAGATCACTTACTCAAGACCAGGAGACCCTCTGGAGTGCTTCTGGGGTACTGATGCCCTTTGATGCCACTTCTGAAGCTTCTAGTAAAAACTCTATGTCAGAGGACCTAAAGTGTCCTTTGTCTTCCCCAGCCCATACTTTATTCTTTGTCAACTTAAAAGACTCTTGCTGGTGTGGAAATAAATGAAGACTAATCAAATGACAATGAGCCAAGTGTATTTATTCAGAGATTGCTATAGCAAGGAATCATTCACCATCACTTGTGTTCTGGCAGGTAGAAGAGTGGGAGTGTATCATAGTGGGTAAAAAGGGAAGGCAACAGGTGTGAACAACTGGAAACTGTTGGTATGGGGAAGCATGGGATAACTAGAAGAGGAAATCCTATGTTATTGCTTAGGAAGCTGATATTTGGTTTTCTTGGGGTCCCCAGATTAGGGCATCTGTCAGTGATTGTTTTAAGCAGCTTTTTCATTGTTGTGACCAAATGACCTCATGTGGAGAGCAGATGAGCCTCTGGTCATCAGCTGATCCTGCATTTTCAGCAAAAACCAAGCCTGAGAAATATTCTTTGTCAAAATGTGAGGATGTTAACAGCCTTGACACTTGGCCCTGATGCTAACTGTTATCAGACATTCCAGTACAAAGGATTTCCTGGTGCAGCAAGGTAATAGCAGGATGTTCCTAGCACTGCAACAGTAGGATGACTGCAAAAATGTTTCTAGCTCTGTAACATTTTAGGGCACAAGAAGCCTCTTGATAACTCACAAGCCTTGAACAATTTAAAATGCCCAAGGCTTAACTTTTTGATAATGAGATCCTATATAATAAACTGACAGAGCTAGTTCTGGGTCACTCTTCCTCCATCAGAGGGCAGTAGTGTTCCACTTTGCCCCAGCTTGCTTAAAAATGTCTCTGTGTATCCTTTGTGTTTTTTTTCCACTTGCTGTCACCCCTTCTTAAGATCTTTTGTTGGTCCTGTGCAGGTCAGTGCAACTGAAAAAGAACAATTTTAGAGGAGGAAAAGTTTATTTGACACACCAGGTTTCAGAGCTCTCAAGTTTATAAACAGTTGACTCCATTACTCTGGGCCCAAGGGTGAGGCAGAACATCATGGAAGAAAGGTGTGGAGGAAGATAGAAGTTCAGGATATGGTAAACAGGAAGCAGAGAGAGACTAAACTTGGCTCACCAGTGACAAAATATATTCCCCAAAAGCACATGCCTAGGGACCCATATACATCCTACCTACCTACAGTTATCACTCAATTGATCTATTTAAGTGGACTAATGTACTGATTACATTAAGGTTTCTATAACTCAATTGTTTCACCTTTAAACTTTCTTGCATTTTTCTCTCACATGAGCTTTTGGGAGGACACCTTACATCTAAATCATAACAGTATTTAATTAAGTCCTAACTGTTGGGGTCCAACTGTTAAAGAAGTTATATTTAGTTTCTTGGATTGTTAGTAGAGATAGCAATATGACTTTCTGCACATATGTTTTATAGCAGGCTAGTTTCCTGGTTGGTTAATTGTAGATAAGGGAATCGGTTTCCAGGCTTCTTGTGGATCGGAGTTCTACTTTTATGTGGGTGTTTCTTAATTTATGATGGTATTACATTCAATAAACCCATCATGAGTTGAAAATCTAGTAAGTAATAAAAGCATTTTATCCCTAAATTATTGAATCTTGTTGCTTGATCTAGCCTACTTTAAATTTGTTCAGAATTCTTGCATCAGCCTATAGCTGAGCAAAATCATCTAACACAAAGTCTGTTTTATAATAAAGTATTGAATATCTCATATGATTTATTGAATACTATATTAGTCAGGGTTCTCTAGAGGAACAGAATCAACAGGAAGTAGAATTATAAAAGGGGGTTTATTAGATTGGCTTATATGACCAGAAGCTGGATAGTCCACAATGGCTGTCTGCAGCAGGAGAGCTGGAAGAAACAGGAGCTGAGCAGTCCAAGATGCAGAAGCCCCAGAACAAGAGGGATCAACAATGCTACCCTAGTTGGAGACCAAGGCTTCTGGAAACTACCTAGAGAATCACTGGCAGAGTCTGCTTTGGAAGAGTGAAGAAGCGAGAGTCCAATATCCTCAGAGAATCGAAGCAGCAATCAAGAACCCGTTCAAGAAGAGCCGAGCTTACACCTGCATCTGCTTCTTTGTTCTTCCAGCTTTTAGTTCATCTGCCCACACTTAGGAAGGGGACCCTCTTCAGTTCACTATCCCACATTCCGATCATTCGTAGACATGCCCTCATTGACACACCCAGAAGCCTCTTAATCATGGGCATCTCTTAATCCAATCAAGTTGACAAGTCAAATTAACCAATACAAATACTGAACCAAAAGTTAACAAACATAGAATGGCTGTATGGGTACACTTTTGAACCATTATAAAATTGAAAAAATTTGTAAGTCAAACCATCATAATTCAGGGACTGTCTGTATGTGGTTTGGACATTATTCATTTGTATTTTCGGTGTCTCACTGAAACTCAAGAACTGAGAGAGAGACATGGAATATTGGGAATGTTTCTGAGATAAAGAGTGAAAAATTGATTCTGGTACATAAAATGGTTCAACAGCACTGACAAGGGAGGGGATCTCATTTTGTCTAATTATTCCAACACTGCTGTTTTCCTGGGGAGTTAAGGCATTTATGCATATTCATTCATTCCACAAGTAATGTATTGAGTTATCTAGTATATTCTAGGCACAGTGAAGAAAAAAAAACCATATCACCCTTACCTTCAGAAAGCTTAATCTCATAGCATAATTCAATATTCAATAAATGTTATTTATGCAAATAAATATATAACTGCCAACTCTGGTAATTCCTGTTTTTAAAAGTACAAAATGTTAAGAGAGATACTAACAGAAAAGAACTTGTTTATTATGGAGGGCCATAGGAGGTTCTATGAAGATTTAGAAGCTGCCACTTGAACAATGGAGAGTTAGTCCAGAGAAAGGGGGCTAAGAAAGCTAGAAAGAATTTCGGGGAGAACAAACAGCATGTTTAAAAACCTGTGGTAGGAAGGTACAAGACCTGTTCAGGAACAACGACAAAAATCCAGTATTTATGGGAAAGAATAGAGTGAGACATGAATAGAGAGGTAGATACTCTGTGCTGTTCCAAGAAGCTTTATCTTTCATTGCTTCAAAATTCCTTTCTTTAAAGATCTGTCATGGCTTCTCTACCCATCATGCCTCACTTTTAGCTTGAAAAGTTTACTTATGGGTTTCACCAGAGTACCTGGAACCTTTTGATAATTCTCTTGGATTCTGTGAATTAAGTGCATAGACTAAAATTAAAAAAGGGAAAGATGTTAATGTATAGTTCTGTACTATAAAGGAGACTGAAATGAAATAAAATATGTTTTGCTTTAAATCTTGGGTTTATTTGAGGGTACCACCCTGTGTTTACATGTCCCCATCACTTTAATTAGCTGTTTATCTTCCACTACACTATACTATTGTGGTATTTGCTCTTATGTAATTTTACCTATTATAGGTTTTCATATCATACCTATCAGTCACATTTTTTTAAGAAAATGTAAATGCTTAGTAAAATTATTAGTTTTTTTGCCCTTGCATGACTCCATTTTGGAAAAACACTCTGAGACATTAATTCTAGCCTGTGGGAAGTCGTCATTATTTAGCAGAATCAGACTAGGTAGAACCATGGGACACAGAGGCCTGGCTTCTAGGAACTGCCAGGAAGCATGTGCTGCGTGGGAGTGGTTCCCTGTCTCCTTTTGGAATTTTCCCCTAAGAGAATGGCTTTCCTAATCCCACCCTATCCTGTCCATCACAGAAGAGGTTCCTCCCAGTCCTTGCCCCCTTTACCTATATATTATAAATAAAGGAGAGTTGGGTAAGTTGTTGTAAGAGGCCAGAGCTGGTATGGCCATGCCTGTCATGCTTCCTCTCATATGAAAAGAGTATTAGCTCTTGTGTGTTCATTGAATAGATAAGTTTTTTGGGTAATAGATAGAAAAACCACCAACATCCTCCTCCCGCAGTTAACCCTTTTCTCCTCCACTAGGACGTGGCAAAGAGGATCCTCACACTAACCCTGACTTTTTGTTAAACTGGTTGTTGCCTTAGATAAGCCATTTAAGATCTCTGAGCCTCAAATGCTTCTTTGTAAAGTGAAATATTTAATTTGTATGTGTTAACTATGTTTTCCTTATCCAGTATTCCTCCCAAGTTTTGTGTCCCTTAGAGCCTCTGTAACTATTCTCTTTTAATTAGGCCTCCTTTATGTCCTTGTGGATGAGATCAACTCTAGATAATTTTCTTTTTTGGAGTGGTATACATAAGACGGCATTTAAGATATGATAATATATTGCAGTATTAGGCCTGGGTCAGAACATAATTGATGGGTAAAAATTTCATGCTATAAGCCTGAAATTCTCTAAAATGGCCTTATAAACTGCAGTATGTGTACCCAGAGTGGGAAACCAGAAGAGTGCCAAGGAGGAAAGAAAACCAATGAATATATATGCTTATTTCTCCTTAAGCAAAACATTTACTCAAGGATTTGGAGTTGGCTTTATATTTTTAAAAAGTCCACTAGTAGGGCTGGAGTTGTAGCTCAGTGGTAGAGCACTTGACAAGTACGTGTGTGGCACTGGGTTTGATTCTCAGCACCACATATAAATAAATAAAATAAAGCTAATGTGTACATCTACAACTAAAAAAAACACCACAAGTATATTATTAATAGTTAACAAAGGTCATATGATATATTATAAAATATTATCTACAAAGGAAATATTTGGACCCAACTTTAGGGATTTTTCATCTGCTTTTGGGATAGATTGAAAATATTTGCCTTTTGGATAATAAGCACTTTAACAGAGTATTATTTTACCAAGAAGGGGAAGTCCTGCTAAATGATGAAGTATGTCTGTTAAATACTATATCATCCATTATGAAGGTTTAGAGAGACAGATGCTCCATCTTGAAAGTCCAGGTTATCTTGCATAATCTTGTTTAGAGCTTAGGCTTTAAAGGCTGGGTTAATACTCAATTTCAAACATTTGAACCACCTATCACTCTTCCTGACTACCTATCACTTTCTATTATATAACCCACTTCTGACACTTACCACAACAATGCAAATTGTATTCTTTAAAATTAGGGTATACAGGTTCTTGACCACAGAGGTAATAAATATTATAAATATATATATACATATGTATGTAGAAAGAGGCAATATATTTTATATATAATAAATACTACCTCTATGGCTGAGAATATATATATGTGTGTATATATATGTATATATGTTGCATTTATGGCTGAGAATATATATATTTGCATATATTATATGTACATATATTCTATTAGTGATAATGTGGGTACATACATATCCATGTATATATATATATAGAGAGAGAAGAAGATGACAACTTGTATTCAATATATTCAAGACTTATTTCCCTTGCTTGCTTTGTGATATTTAGCAATTTACCTAATTTCTCTTATCCCCAATTTGTTTGCTTATTAAATGAGTATGAAATAACATCCATCTTACCTACTGTTCAGGTAGTATTCTGTGTAGAATATACAGATAAGGAATGTAAAAGAGTGTTGCCGCCCATGGCAACAATTGCGCGGGTATTTATCAGAGGTGGACTGGAAATAAACTACTTTTCCTATATTCACTAATTTATAGAGGAAGAGAGACTTTGAGAGAAAGATAGGCTTTACTTAGAGGAAGAGAAACTTTGCTTATCAGGAAGAGAGACTTTGCTTAGAGGAAGAGAAACTTCGCTTAGAGGAAGAGAATTGCTTAGAGGAAGTTTTAGAGAAAGAGAGGCTTCTATGCTGATCAGAGATCTATTTCTTCTTAGAGTTGCATCCCACATCCTGGTTGAACTAGGTGCTATCTATCTGAGGCCTAGAGGTGTGTTCTCAGTTCTCCGCTCTATGATCTGCCTTCTGCCGCTGCCTACTGCTTCTCTCTGCTAGCTGCTTCTTCTCTGCTAGCTGCTTCTGCTTCTCTGCTAGCTGCTTCTTCTTACTGCTAGCTGCTTCTGCTTACTGCTGCTTCTCGCCTTCTACCTACTGCCCACTTATATTCCCTCCAGGAGGTGGAGGGCGGGGCCATGCCAGTTAAGATCAGGCAAGGAGCAGCTGCCCAATCACGAGCAGGTGCGAGCAGGAGCACTCGGGAACACCTGTGCACGCCTACCCCCGATGTGATCAAAACAACCCCTGGCTGGCCGCCAGGCGCCATCATGGCACAGCCCACATGGCACAGCCCCCAACAAAAGAGTAATGTATATAGGTACATAAAATCAGTTATTATTAACTAAGACTTAGAGGGAAGGAGTGCATCTTTCTGTTTCTCTCAATTTATAATTTTTGTCTAATTGGTTCTTGAAAACTGCTTATGATACCAATTATTAAACACACCATCTGGGTCAACCCTAGGCAAAATGTAATTTGCCATTATCCTCTATTTCTCCTCCTTTATTGCTCCCACTCTCATTTTTCACAATTTTCTCTCCCAGACAATTCTGATATCCAGATGCTTAAAGTGACTGTTTAGCTTATTTGAATTTAATACCAATACAATTTTAGGAATCTTTGGGGATAGTCACAATGCAATTTTGTGAGTAAGTGAATTGATGCTATTCTGGGAATGTTTTCTTAGAGACCAAATTTAATTCTGATATTTTTAAAATGAGAAATCAACTTTTGTTATAGTGAAAGATACACCATATGGGATATAGAATTTGATATCCAAACCAAATAAAATATATTTAAACATTTCTCCTGGGTTTGGTTTGAGAGCATTTTTTAAATGTTTAATACCAAGAGTATGTGAGGAGGGGATTCATATTTAATATTTATTAATATGATACAGTCTCCACTAACATTACCAATCAGTTTCCCTCATATTCCCTTATGCCTGGAGGGTAGCATGAACTTTCTTTAGACTGGAAAATTCTTGAAACTATTTTCCATAACTTCTTCAAAATCCACATGTTGTGCAATAATATATTTACACTATTGTCACTAACAAGTGACTGAGATGAGAATTTGGTCAAAGCATAGACTCATTTTATGAAAAAAAAATTAATGTGTTCAGAAATCAAGTTAGGGCAAAAGAGAGGGATGGAATAGTGTAGTGTGGTAACATATTTTTTACAAACATATTTTCCCCAAAACTGTAAACAAACCAATTAAGTTTCTTCACATCAGTATGGTAACAAGCAAGTGGAATGACAATAAAGACTAAAAGTAAAAAGTAAGAAAAAAGTAAGAAACAAGACCCTAAGGCTCTTCTATTCCAGCACCCTGAGATTACAATCAGTTTCTATGTTGACAATTGGATTGTAATGGAGAACATGCCAGGCATTCAGCTGGAAGAACCCAAACCAAAATTTAGGTTCTCACTCAGACTTAGGGTTTTGACCTTTCACTACATAAATTCTATAACCAGCCCTTTTAAATGATTTTTAGATTCTATATTTATAAAAGGAGAGTTATATCACTTCACCTTTCTCACCTTGTGTGGATCTGCTTACCTAAATGAAAAAAAGACATGAAACAGAATTCTAGAATTTCATAATCATGATGGCACTTCACTCTTAGTGACTATGGTGAGCTGAGAGAGAGGGACTTCATAAACAGCATAAAGTGGAACAAACAAAAATGTTATGTTCCTTTTACTTCTTAGGTATGTAAATGGTATTTTGGTGGGGTGCGGGGGAAGGGATAAAAGCTTTGAACATTTCCTCTCGTATGGGAAGAGAAGGGTTTGGGAAGAATAATTCCAAGCTCCTGAAGGGCTTCCAGCATTCGAGGGAGGGTATGAGTCTGAAATCTCTGATAGCGTAACCTCTGCTTGCCTCCTCTATCACCTAGTGGTCTTACCCTGCTTGCCTTTCTGACTTTCTTGGTTCCCAAGCCTGGAGGCACTGCTCCCCAGGCAACCTACCATCCTTTGTTTCATATTATGGACTCTCTTATCTAGCATCATGGGTAGGGGTGTGCTTCATGTTGACCTCATCATCTTCATGGTTCTGTCCCAGCTCTCCCTGATTATCTTCCCCCTCTGTCAGGACACCATGGTATATCCCAAGATCAAACAGGGAATACAGAGGGGTCTCACAGTCCAGATGCAGCCACTGGGCCAGCTGGTCAAGGACTGTGAAGAGGTGAGGGACCAGGATACTGGGGGATGTGGGAGATGGGGAGAAGTGTTCTGTTGCCTGAGTTCAGATCACTAGCTCTCTTCAGGCAGATCTGATGTGGAATTTCTCAAGGAAGGAGTGTTATGGGAATAATTAAAGGTAGCCAGAGTTGAGGAAGATCTCTTTCATAGCCTGCAGTGTGTCTTCCTTCCAGGGAGGCATTGTCTATTTCTGGACCTTGACTTACCTTCTGCTGGTGAAATGCTAGATTTTCAGTAGAGGCAATCCCACTAGTCCCAAATTCCTCTTCTCGAGGCATGTTTGAAGACCCTAATTGTTCCTCTTAGAGGCCCTTGAAGCACTTTTCCCCTCAACTTAGAGCACCAGGGCATACAATAGCACTTGCAGAACCCTTTAGTTCCTTGTCCCTGGGTCAGAGTCAGATTTTATTTAACTTACTTCTTTTCTTCTTGATTCCAGATAACATCAAGATGCCAAAACTTGAAAAAGCTGTGCTCCAGAATGACCCTAGTGAAACAGAGAGTGGGGCTCATAAGTCTAAAACACCAGAAAAGAACCTGGAAGACATCTTATATTTAGGTGACCACTCTCTAGGTAGGTCTAGAATAATGTTATCATCACTTCCTTAGGTGCTGCTTCATAGCAGTTAGGTTAAAGGAATAGGCAACTCACTGCTTATGTGCCTTCAAAGGATACAGAGGGTTTCTGCAATATTGTATTTTTCTTCCTCATTTTTCTGCTAGTCCTTTTTTTGATTATTATTTTCCTTGTCTTTTTGCCCCTTCTATCTTTATGGATAGGATTTAGTCCTGTGATTTGACAAGTAAAATTAAAAGTTTTGACTCCAGAGAAAGAGACCAACAAAGCATAATTATTTGTGTTTGATAAGACTTAAGAGTGAATCAGTTTTTTAGGTGTATAATAGCAGTGTTTTCATGTAAATATTGGAACATGAGGTCTTTTTATGTCTTGTTAGGCATTTGAGGTTTTGGTTTGATAGCTCAACCTCCCAAGAACTCAAATCGTAATCCTTTAATAATTTCAGTGAACCTAACTGAACATTAATGAGCGGGTCTGTCCAAAGGTAACAACTTGGTCTAAATTCTTGAAGATTGAAATGAGGAAAAAGTAGAGTTGGAGGTCATGATGCTATTATGTGGAAACGTTTCTTTGGTGAGCACTTAAGTTCTCTGCTATTAAACAGAATAGTGGAGTAGCATAATTCTTATTTCAAAATGCCTCTTAAATATCTAAATGAATTGATTAGATGGTATATTTTAACACATGTAGCTTTTTAGTTGTTAGGGTAGAAAGGAAATGTAAGTGGATGAGACTTATGTTGAAGAACTTTTTGTTTGTTTGTTTTGGTACCAGGGATTGAATCCAGGGGTATTTACCACTCAGACACATCCGCAGCCCTTTTTTGTTTTTTATTTTCAGAAAGGGTCTCGCTAAGTTGCTCAGGGGCTTACCAAGTTGCTGAGATGGGCTTGAACTTACAATCCTCCTCCCTCAGCCTCCCAAGTTTCTGGGATTGTAGGCATGTGCTACCATGCCTTGCTAAAGGCTTTAATTGAATGAAAATTAAATGTACATAAACAGACCATATTGGAGGCATTTTAGAATTTTTTTCGGTGGGGAGGGGTCCCGGGGATTGAACTCAGGGGCACCCGACCACTGAGTCACATCCCGTGCCCTGTTTTGTATATTATTTAGAGACAGAGTCTCACTGAGTTATTTAGTGCCTCACTTTTGCTGAGGGTGGCCTTTGAACTTGCGATCTTCCTGTCTCAGCCTCTGGAGGCTCTGGATTACAGGCATGTGCCATCGCGCCTGGCATTTTAGGATCCTTATATGTGAGTTTTATTATATCTTGGAGGCAAATAGTTTCTCTGAACAAGTTATGAATCTACATTGAAAGTGAATGAGAAAATAGTTTTACTTTATATACGAGTAATAATTGTAACTACTGTATTTGTTTGTTGTTTATTATTGCTGTAAGAAAATAGTTTGTAGAATAAACCTAGAAACTTGGCCTCCCTAATTTCAATTTGGTCTGTGGCAGAGTTACTACCATATTGAATGAAATAAGACAATAAAGATGCTGTAATGAATTTAAAAAATAATGTTAAATTGATTCAATTTAAAGACTATTTTAAGACTGATTTTATTTTCTTTGTGCTTTTTGGGATATTAAAATATACTTTATATGAAATGATTGTTTTGTTGATGGTAGGTTTAGTTTTTTTAATAAAGGAATTTTATTGTTGCATATTACTTGTCTAGAATAATGGGTTTCATGATGGCCTATTGATACAAGCATGTATAATGTTATCTGATCAGTTTCATTCTTCAGTGACCTCCTTACCTTCCTCCTGCTGCCTCTCCCTTATCTTCTTTCTCTACACTCTTGATTTCTCTTCTACCTTTATGATGTCCTTTTATCTCCTGTAGTGCCCACATATGAGGGAAAACATGCAATACTTTTGTTTCTGAGTCTGGATTATTTTGTTTAACATGATCATCTCCCATGTTACACCCATGGTGTAAATGGTAAAAATGAGTTACACCCATTTTCCTGCAGTGACTTAATTTTGTTCTTTATGGGTGTATAATACTCCCTTGTGTATATATAGCACATTTTCTTCATCCATTCATCTATTCACAGACACACCTAGGGTATTGTGAATTGTGCTGAAATAAACATGGGTATACATGTATCTGTAAAGTATCCTGACTTTCAGATAAACACTGAGAAGTAGAAGATAGATCATATGGTAGTTCTATTTTTAGTTTTTTGAGGAACCTCAATAATGATTTCCATAGTGGCTGTACTGATTTACATTCTATCAACAGTGTATTTGAGTTCTTTTCTCCTCCACATCCTTCCAGCATTTATTGTTATTTGTATTTTTGTTGATTGC
Source organism: Sciurus carolinensis (assembly GCF_902686445.1). Lineage (NCBI taxonomy): Eukaryota > Metazoa > Chordata > Mammalia > Rodentia > Sciuridae > Sciurus > Sciurus carolinensis. The sequence continues at coordinate 84,204,328 of NC_062232.1, forward strand.
TGTCTGACAGGCACAAGATGGAATCTCAGCGTAGTTTGGATTTGTATTTCCTCAACGGCTAAGGATGAATGAACACTTTTTTTCATACAATTTTTGACCATATTTACTACTTCTTTTGAGAATTGTGTTTTTGGTTCATTTGACCATTTATTGAATGTGTGGAATTTTTTAAGTTCTTTATATACTCTGGTCATCAGTCCCCTGTCAGAAGAATAGCTGTAGGCTCTTTCTTCATTCTGTTAATTGTTTCCTTTGCTTTGCAGAAGATCTTTATTTCTTGCTACTACTTCCTGAGCTATAGAAGTCCTCTTCAGGAAATTGTTGCCTGTGCTTTTATGTTAAAGTGTTTCCCCTATGTTTTCTTCTAGAAGTTGCAAAGTTTCTAGATTCATACTTAGGTTTTTTGACCCATTTTAAATTGAATTTTGTACAGGGTGAGAGATGGGGGTAGAGTGTTTTTTTGTTTTGTTTGAATATCAATATATGGGGAAAAAATGGACAAGTCTTTACTCATTTATTTATTTATTTTGGAAATTTTATTCCACTGCTGAATCCTCAGATTTGAAACTACTATCTTAAAAGCATGATTCAGCTTTAGAACCATCTATGAAGAACTACAGTATTATCTATAGGGAGACTTTAACTTCATCTTGTGGGTAGCTTCAGAGGTAGGAAAGGGATAGTGGGAAAACTATAAATTTAAAAAAATTTTTATTTTACAAGCAACAATGCATTCATTATCCATTTGCAAAATTTTGCTTACTTTGACGTTTCAAATGGAAGGTTTTGAAGGCAGTTTCACTTTCCGTTTTTCATAAACTAACTTCTTCTCATGCCTGATTTCTCTTGAGTTTTCAATGCTGTTAAAAGGCAGAACTCAAAAAACCCCCAATACTGAAGTGATTGAGTTAATCTGTGTAAGATTCAGTTGATGAATCTAAATTTGAAGGCTTTCCTTACTTGTCTTAATGAATCTCTTAATAAAGTACAAATTCTCCTTTGTGTGGATTCCCTTTTGATGACTGCTATACTTTTTTTCTAGAGAGTCAACCAGAAGCACTTTTTGTCACTCCTCTTACGGAGACAGGTAAAGTTTCCAACCTGAGCATTGTTCATGATGTGGTGAACAAAGATATCTACATGGAAGATAAAAATTTACCTTCAAACAGGTACAGACTCTAATTTTTCTGTTTCATATTTCCTGGCATAGGTACATAGCACAAAGGTTTTTGAACATTTTTGAAGCATTTTATGAATGACTTTAATGTTTGTTTATGTCTTAAGTAGTATCAACAAATGAAACAGCAGATCAATCAGTGTAATTATTAGTTTAAAAGGGCTAAAGTAGATATGTAGGAAATAAACCAGTGCAATTACCATCAAAATGTTCACTCCAGACTCTCAGTTAATAATAAAGAAATATAGAATATATAATAAAGAAATATAGAATGAATTTCAGATCATTTTAGAGAGACTTGAAAGGTATAGCTTCTAGTAGTCTTTCTTTCAGTTGTCTGTAGATTAAACAGGTACATATGAATAATTGTTTTTCCAATAGTGGTATTCTCTACTCTTCATGTGATAAGAGAATTTATGGAACATTTCTCCTTCATAACTGATTTAATAAAGATATAAGTGAATCAGATTCAGAACCCCATTGATAGATAATACCCTTCTAAAATTAGGCTTTGGGACTGAGGATATGACTCACAGTGATAGAGTGCTTGCCTGGCATGGTGAAGCTCTTGATTCAATTCCTGGCACCATAAAACAAAATGAAATAAAAATAAATAAGATAAAATAAACTTAGGCCTTTTTTTGTTTCTTTTAATTATTTTGAAATTTCAATATGGATAAGAGTTATTCAGCAAATCTGAACTGAATGCCTCTAATGGATTATTAATATATGGGTAGAATCTTCATAAGAATCTATATTGTGTAAAAGTTATAATTTACCACTTTAAATGCTTTTGTTATGTTTCTATTTTAGGGACTCTCTTACTGAAGCACCTTGCTCTGTCAGTGGTTCTCTTTATCTTCACACATCTTAGATTTGTCTTGCCAGTTTCCAGCGGTGACCCAGGCCAAGAAATTTCCCTGAAAGAACTTTTCACCAAAACATAGATCTCCTAGCATCATCTTCATTGCATTCATAGTCCCTGGAGTCTGAATTAGACTAGCACAAAAAAGCAAAAGTAGGAAAGTGAAGATTTGTTAAGTGGTTAGGGCCTGTGGTGTTGGTGAGGTGTAAACACATGATGCAGGTGGAATAACGATATCTAGAGCTTGAATTTCATTATTTTGTTACTAACAGCCTTTTTCAAATATAGTAATGCACAAGGTATACTAGAAAAGAGGCTGAAATAGAGTTTGGAGTCATCTATTATCTATAGATATTGACAACTGATTTTACTTTGGGGCTTATAAGACAATACTAATTACAATGATAGGCTCTTTGTATTCTTTTTTTTAAATTTGTATGTGTTCTTTATAACTATACATGACAGTAGAATCTATTTTGATATATTTATACAATAATAGGCTCTTAAGGGAACCTGCATTGTCATACATTTGTTTAACAAACATTTATTAAATACTTATTAGGTGGAAGGCAGTTTTTGGATGCTGGGTACATACAGATGGGTAAGATGCTGTCTTTGCCATCAAGAAGCTTCTATAGGGGAGATAGTAAATTAGTTATTTTGCAAAGTGATAAATTCTCTCATATTTAGTTATGGAGTTTTATGTTAAGTGCTCAGTTGCCTAGAGAATGTCAGAGAACACTTTTCTGGTAACAATATTTGAATTTAATCCTGGGTTATGAATAGGTACTTTTTAGATGATCTAGGGAGAAGGACTCTTTTAAGAGGAAATGTCTCTGTAGAGGCATAGAATGGTAGAAAACAGTTATGTATTCCTTGTTAGTAGATTGTTACTATTGGAGCACAAAATGTTAGAAGAGGTGGCAGAATAGGATTATGAAGGTTATTAGAGACCACGTGTTCTGCTGGTGGTAGAGAGCTCCTGAAGGACTTTAAAGGAGCATGCCATCACAGTCAGATTCATATCTGGGGAAAATTATTGAGTTTGGCATTGTATGGTGGGAGTAAGACTGTGTGTGGCAGTGTAGCTATACAGAGGACTGTTGCAATAGTCCAGGTAGAAGATTGTAGTAGGGTGGGATGGATTTCAGGGATACTTAAGGAGCAGAATCTCTGGAATTTGGTGACTAAGTGGGTAAAAGGGATGAGGGGAAAGGAATTAAGGACTCCAGTATATACCAGACAGATAATAGTTGATGACAAATTAGATTGGCATGTTAAAGGATGAATTTTGATATTTTATTTCATTTATTTTTGTATTGTTGTATTTTTTTAAACAAAACCATTATTTTTTATTTAAAAAGTATTTTTGGGCTGGGGAGATAGCTCAGCTGGTAGAGTGCTTGCCTCACAAGCACAAGGCCCTGAGTTCGATCCCCGGTACTGCAAAAAAAAAAAAAAAAGTATTTTTGTCAGGGAAAAAGCTAAGCTTTCTGGTTTTCAGGACCAAATATAAATGAAGGATAGTTTTGAAGCAAGAAAATAATGAGCTCTTTTTGGGGCTGACTGAGTTTGAAGTATCTGAAAGAGTTTTCAGTATCATAAAGAAGGAAAACCTTTCCCCACATTTCAGGCCTAAAGGAAAAAGATCACCTAGTTCAAAGGTGTAAGTATGTGGAAATAGAAATGTCCCGCATCTAGGTTAGATGCAGAACTAGGGTCAGAACTCAGGATCTCAGCCCCTAGTTCATAGTTGCTCCTATTGCAGAAAGAGTGCATCTCTGGAACTATGAGTTGCCCTTGTGAGAGGATTTGACCATGTTTGCATATGAGACTAACTTAAATTTATTCAACCCTTCTCCAGTCTAAACATAGCTCCTCCTGGCCTGTTGATTTAATGGTTTTTTGTGATTTTTAAATGCTGTTTGGGAAATTATTATCCTATTTTATTTTTCTAAATAAAGAGGAATTTGAATATTTAACCTTCTTCATAGTCTGGAAAGCAGGTTTGTGGAGACAATGTACAATGCTTTTTGGGACCATCTACGTAAGCAGTTATCAAGTACTCCTCCTGACTTCTCTTGTGCTCTTGAACTTCTAAAAAATATTAAGGAGGTGAGTAATCAATCTTCCTTTCATTACATTTTTTTTTGTTTGTTTTTGTTTGTTTGTTTGCACTGGAGTTTGAACCTGGGGGTAGCTTTACCACTATACTCTATCCCCAGTTCACTTTATTTTTCATTCTGAGACAGTGTTTTGGTATATTTCCCAGGCTGGCCTTACAATCTTCCTATCTCAGCCTCCCCAGTATCTGGGATTACAGGTATGTACCACTGTGTCTGGTTCCTTCCATTAGATGACTTAAAGTTCCTGGGCATCCTAGACCCTTAGATTGTCAATGGCTACTAATATCCTAAGCAGCATACTTTCTGAACATGGATAGTACAGAGTGACCTCCTTTTATGTGTACAAAATGAATCTGGACAGTTAGGATATTGCTGTAAAAACATCGTATATCTTTCAATGAAATAAATTGTTACTGAACTCTTACTATGTTTTATGTGCTTCAGAAACACAGAGATGAATAAGAATGTCCTTGTTCACCAGGAACTTGTACTTTTGAGTTATTCTATCCTTGCATTTTAGAATAAAACAACTTAAAATGTCATTATCCTTTGTTGTGGTGTGAATTTTGTATTTCTCATGTCCTTCACTTCCTTTTTATCACACCCTTGCTTTTGTTCATATCTTTATCTCATTCTGCCTTGAAAATAATTAATACTATAAATGACCCAATGAAGCCTTGCATTGTAATTATACCCTAAGCAGAAAGAAACAATACTAAGAAATTTAGAGATCCACTTTACTGACCCCCTAAAAAATATGGTCAAGCCAGGTGCGATGGCACACACTTATAATCACAGTGGCTCAGGAGGCTGAGGCAGGAGGATTGGGAGTTCAAAGCCACCTCAGCAAAAGTGAGGCACTAAGCAACTCAGTGAGACCCTGTCTCTAAATAAAATACAAAATAGGGCTGGGGATGTGGCTCAGTAGTTGAGTGCCCCTGAGTTCAATCCCCAGTACCAAAAAAACAATATATGGTCAAACCTTTGGCCTAAAAGTTTTGTTCACTGAAGAGAGCTCATGATTTTAAAGGGAATTTGATTTCTTTGATTTTCTTTTCTGGGCAGATCTTGCTATCACTGCTATTACCACGCCAGAATCGTTTAAGAAATGAGATTGAAGAAGCTCTGGACATGGATCTCCTCAAACAGGAAGCAGAGCATGGAGCCCTGAATGTTTATCATCTTTCCAACTACATTCTCAATTTGATGAGCCTGCTATGTGCACCAGTTCGAGATGAAGTAGTGCAGAAACTAAAGAGCATAACAGATTCAGTACAATTGCTTAGGTGGGAATTCAGACATGCTGTCTCAATCTGTTTTCTGTAACTATTGTGTGCAATACCACAGACTGGATAATTTACAAAGAAAATAATTTTATTTTGCCTCATGCTTGGAGGTCCAATGTTAATGGGCTACATATGGTTATGGCCTTTTTGGCAGAGACAAAAATTGGTGTAAGTACCACATGATGAGCAAGAGATTATGTGCCCTTGCCTTTCTTTCTTTCCTTTTTTTTTGGGGGGGGTGGGTACTGAGGATTGAACTCAGGGGCACTAAAACACTAAACCACATTCCCAGCCCTATTTTGTATTTTACTTAAGAGACAGGATCTCACTGAGTTGCTTAGTGGGAGGCTGGTTTTGAGCTCGCAATTCACCTGCCTCAGCTTCCTGAGTCACTGGGATAATAGACATGTGCCACTGAGCCTGACTGTTTTTCCTTACAAAACCACTAATAGTCAAATATTGGGGCTTCACTCAGATAAACTTATATAATCTTAATCACCTCCAAAGACCTTACTTATAAACACTATAATTGGATTAAGTTTCCACCCTCTTAAACCTCACAATGAAATTAAATTTTCACATGAGTTTTAGAGGCAAACCATACACAAATCATAACATGTACTGTTCCTGAAATCTGGACAACATGCTAGAAAACTCTCAATCAGGTACTATGATATAACTCCCATCTTGTTTAGCTTTTCTGTACTGAAGACCTGACTAACATCTCTTTTCTTCTTAGACTGTTGAATTTTATTTTCCAAGGATAGTGTCTCATGGTTCCTTTCATGATCATTAGAACATTTATGGCCCCATTTATGACATGACAACTTATTATGATACTGTCAAGACATTAAAGTACAGTAATTCTTATTTCTATAAATTTCAAACCACCCTTTCCCAGATGTTCTGCTCTTTGTCCAAATCAAACTCTATAAGGGAACAGAAATGAAGGTTATCCCTGTTTCTTAGCTAGAAGAACCAAAACCCACAAAAGCAAACTGATTTTCCCATTGGGTTAGAAATTCAACAACCTATATTCCAACTACCCACATATAGTTGTTAGTATATTGGTGATATTCTTTCTCCTGATTACCCTTTTTCTAAAACGACAAAGTAACTACAGTTCAATGAACTCTGGCCTGGTATCTAGGAGGTCAAATGTATCTGTTCTTATCCCTGCCACCAATTCAGTCTGTGACCTTGGGTCCCTGACCAGTGCCTTTGTGTCTTAGTCTGTTTTATGCTGCTGTAATAGAATACCTGAAGTTGGGTAGTTTATAAAGAACAGATATTTATTTCTTACAGTGCTGGAGGCTAGGAAGTCTATGATTGAGGGATTGTATCAGCTGATGGTATTCTTTCTGTATTATACCATGGTACAAGACATCAAATGGCCAGAGAGAAACAGAGATCAAACTCACAGCCGCAAGCCCTTTTACAATCAGTGTTAATCCATTCATGACAGTGAAGTCCTCATGAGCAAAACACCTTCCATTAGGCCCCATCTCCAACACTGTTGCACTGAGGATTTAGTTTTCAACACATGCTTTTTGGGGGACACACTCAAACCATAGCAAACTATAAACTGTAATATGACCATTTTCTTAAAGGCTTTTCCTAACTCTAAGTACTATGATTTTATGATTCTTTGTTTGAGTTCCATCTCTCCATACTAGAATTTCCTTTCATGCTGTAAATAATCTGTTTCTCCCTATGACAGGAGCATCTTCCATGTTCTGGGCCTGATGAAGATGGATGTGGTAAACTATACTATACAGAGCCTTCAACCCTACCTCCAGGAACATTCAGTCCAGTATGAACGAGCTAAATTTCAGGAACTCCTTGACAAGCAGCCCAGTATGTTTAAAATTTAAGAGCAGGAGAGGGGAAAATTTGACCTTGGGCTTGCTTCCTTACAGTGATTTTTTGTCTTTTTTTGTTTTTGTTTTTTTAATAGAAAGTTTATTCCTTAGGGAAGGAGTAAGGATAAGGATCATTTCTCTAAATCAGAAAGACCTACAATATCACTTCTTTATTCACCAAGAGTTATGTTTCAAAACCTTAATCTTCAAGCCTTGGAGTTTGAAGAAACACATTTCCTTCTCTTTCATAGATCTTCTCAATTCTACCACAAAATGGCTAACCAAAGCAGCCATAGACCTCACTACACCATTTCCAAGTTCTGACTTTCCCAGCTTCTCCTCCAGCATAGAATATTCATCTTCAGATCAGGAACCAAACAAGCCAGAGCCTCCCAGTCTCACAATGGTACTATACCAGGGGTACTTGAACCTCCTTCTCTGGGATCATGGAAAAGAAGAATTCCCTGAGGTAGGATTCTGTGTTGGGTCATTGTCTTCTTATTTTGTATTCTGTGCCTCTTTTACTGACAGCTTGGTTTTTTTTTTTTTTCCTACCACATCAGACTCTGCTGATGGACAGAATTCGGCTCCAAGAGATGGAGTCCAAGTTGCACCACTTAACTATCCTGGCCTCAGTCTTATTGGTGGCAAAAAGTTTCTCTGGCAGTGTTTTATTCAGCTCCTCTGAATTTGTGGATAAACTGAAATACATAACGAAGGCCCTGACTGAGGAATTTAACTCCAGGTATGTTTCATAAATCTTTCTTAAATGGAAAATAATGGGGCATTTTGGATACAGGTAGGCAATATAATATTATTCATTACAAACCACACAGAGACTTTTGGGAACCATCTACAAAGATAGGTGGAGTCTTTGGTAAGTCATATTGAAGCTTGGGATAGAAAACGTTTCTTACTCTATTTGCTATTTAATTGAATAAGTGGGAAAACAACCATGACAAATATCCAAGAAAATCTTAAAACAGATTTAAAGTTTACAAAACTAAAGAAAATTGAGTGAATCCAAGAATGGAACCAAACCCTTGCCCAGTTTGTTTCCTTTGAAGTTGGCATATGGTACAGTATGTATGAATTAATTGGTATCTTGAAGGTAACAACAAAAGTATTTCACTTGCTGGAGGTAGGGAGATAGAATTCTCCCTTGAATAACTTAGCCTTTGCTGTGTGGCTTTCTGGACTTTGCCCCTATTGTAGGACTGCTCTGTTTTCTACCCTTCATTATCTAGGCCTGAAGAGACTATGCAGAATGTGAGTGAACAGGTTTCTCAGGAAATTCATAAAGGTCTCAAGAATATGGGTCTCACTGCTCTGAGTAATGAAAATACAGCATCTCTTATAGTCCAGCTCCAGAACATTGCCAAGAAAGGGAATTGCATTCGTAGCATCATTGGTAAGAGTTCCTGTGATAATGGTGGGGAAGAGCGGTGATAGTATGTGGGGTGGATAGGTAAACTTGACTGGGGAATGGAACATCATGATAATTTGGTAAATATTTTAGCTTTAGCTTCCTCATCTATTATGTGCAGGGTTGAAATGGACCTCTTTCAATATGAGGAGTGAATATATGGTTTTAAGTTGGCTCCACACTCAAAATAACTCAAAGGTGTGATATATTATCCCACCAACCCTATTAAGTCATACTGGTAATTCTCTAACTTTAGTCCAAGATCTATGTTGGAATATGTTGGAAAAACCTGTCTCTATCCCATGCTTTAAGCTACCATGTGGGCCCTTACTCTCTTCCATGGGATTGATAGTGAGACTGTAGAACATGTTCCACTAAAGAATGGAAAAAAATTAACTTGGCCAGTTTGCTTTGAACTGCAGCATCTTATCAGAGTTTTGTTTGGGTATTATGGTCTGAACTTGTTACACTAACTTTAACATGTGTCTTTGGAGTTGCAGGTATGATGTCTAGAATCCTCTTCTTAGGTCAAATATGCACTATGAGCTCACATATGGATATCTAAGTAATCTTATGAAGAGACAGAAATTTATTAGTTAACTTTTTTTATGGTACTTAGGATCAAACCCAAGGCCCTGAGCATGCTAGGCAAACACTCTACCATTGAGCTAGGCCCTCAGCCCTAGATCACTTTCTTTTAATCATGCTTTATCTTTTGAAGCTTGATGGCATTCCCTCTTCCAAAACAGAGCTTACAGAAATCTCATTAATATGGTTTATGGAAATGAGTGGGTAGAGTGGTTAATAACTCAGTTAACTTAAAACTTTAGTGAGCAGAGATTGCATTATAAATTTTCATTCCCCTTTCCATTGTTTTTCCCTGCTCACAGAACAGCGGATCCATTTGTTTCTGAAATGCTGTTTGGTTCGTGGCATGCAGGAGTCTTTGCTAGACTTCCCTGGAGGCCTTCTTTTCATTGATGGGGAGTTGGCAGAACTGGGTTGGAAGTTTATCACTCTGATGCATCACAATCAGCAAGTATTTAGCCCGTACTATACTGAGATCCTAAATAATGTCATTCTTCCTGCTCAGGCACAAGAAACAGAAGTAGAGTCTAATTGTGCTGGACCCAGCACAGAGGGACCCAGAAGAGAGGGTTCAGCATGTTCCTGGGATAACATTACCTATAGCCAGCAAAGCAGGCAGCTCTCTTCCTTACTACAGCTACAGGAGTCAAATATATAAACACCAAATGGCCCAATCACCTTCCCTTAATAAATTTCTGAGCTGCGAGGAAACCTCAATTCCTTCTGTGAAACATCTGAAGCCAGGTCTCATCCCCTTACTACTTGAGAAATGGTGGGCCCTAAGTTTTCCTTCACTGGCTGATCACTCCTAGCATTCTGGTTTGAGCAGGCAGCATAATGTCACATGCTAGCATTTTTTTTTTTGTGGAAAATCATTTTCCTGAGGTCTGTGAAAATTGTGGGGTTAACCAGAGTGTGAGTATAAGGTCTCCAGGAAGTCAGAAATTTTACTGAATTACAGGTTAAGAGACAATGTAGAGCCAGGTGTGGTGGCGCATGCCTGTAATCCCAGTGGCTGAGGCAGGAGAATCAAGAATTAAGAGAAATGCAAATCAAAACCACCCTAAGATTCCATCTCACCCCAATTAGAATGGCGATTATCAAGAATACAGGCAACAACAGGTGTTGGCGAGGATGCGGGGAGAAAGGTACACTCATACATTGCTGGTGGGGCTGCAAATTAGTGCAGCCACTCTGGAAAGCAGTGTGGAGACTCCTTAGAAAACTTGGAATGGAACCACCATTTGACCCAGCTATCCCACTCCTTGGCCTATACCCAAAGGACTTAAAATCAGCATATTACAGAGATACAGCCACATCAATGTTCATAGCTGCTCAGTTCACGATAGCCAAATTGTGGAACCAACCTAGATGTCCTTCAATTGATGAATGGATAAAGAAACTGTGGTATATATATACAATGGAATATTACTCAGCCATAAAGAATGATAAAATTATGGCATTTGCAGGCAAATGGATGAAATTGGAGAATATCATGCTAAGTGAGATAAGCCAATCTCAAAAAACAAAGGACGAATGATATCGCTAATAAGTGGATGATGACACATAATGGGGGGTGGGAGGGGTTAGTGTTAGGGTTAGAGTTAGGGTTAGGGAGGGGGGCAAGAATGGAGGAAGGAAGGACTGTATAGAGGGAAAAGAGGGGTGGGGAGGGGTGGGGGGGAAGGGAAAAAATAACAGAATGAATCAAACAGCATTACTCTATGTAAATTTATGATTACACAAATGGTATGCCTTTATGCCATGTACAAACAGAGAAACAACATGTATCCCATTTGTTTACAATAAAATAATAAAAAAAATAAAATTAAAAAAAAAAGAGTTCAAATTAGCCTCAGCAACAGTGAGGCACTAAGCAACTCAGTGAGACTCCATCTCTAAATAAAACACAAAATCGGACTGGGGATGTGACTCAGTGGTTGACTGAGTTCAATCCTGTGATGCTCCCCCAACCAAAAAAAAGAGGATATAGAACCACATTTCTGATACTAAATTTTCCTATAATTAAATTAATTTATTATTTTGGTATGAGGGATAGAATCCAGGGGCATTTAACTACTGAACCACATTCCAAGTCCTTTTTTATTTTTTAAATTTTGAGACAGGATCTTGATAAGTCATTTAGGGCCTTGCTAATTTACTGAGGCTGTTTTTGAATTTGCAATTCTCCTGTTTCAGCATCCCTAGCTGCTGGGATTATAGGTATGTGCCACTGAGCCTGGCCTAAATTTTCTTATAATTAAAAAAAAAGATATGGCAATAGTAAGGGTCTTAACTTCTGTTCAAGCATTTGGTTTGAAGCAGAATGCAAAATGGACACTAGATGAGAGTTGTTATTGTCTGCTAGTATGCATTCAGCTAAGGATAGGCCTCAGTCTCCATAGACTTTCTCTTGCTCAAGTGATCTTGCTAGGCTTGGAGTCTTTGATAGTGATATCAAACTCAAAACCATTAGGTAGTTAGGTCAGTCACTGACTTGCATTATTCTTTCTCCTGTTTTTTTTTTAATTTATATGTGCATACATATTTTAAGTTGCAAGTGGACACAATACCTTTATTTTATTTTTATGTGGTGCTGTGGATCAAACCCAGGGCCTCATGTGTGCTAGGCGAGCACTCTATCACTGAGCCACAACCCCAGGCCCCTTGTCCTGTTTTATAGTGAAATGAATCTTCTGTTTACACATCTCTAGACTCAGAACACCCCATTTTTTTGTGGGGGGATGCCAGGAATTGAACTCGGGAGCACTCAACCATTGAGCCACATCCCCAGCCCTATTTTGTATTTTATTTAGAGACAGGATTTCACTGAGTTGCTTAGCACCTCACTGTTACTGAGGCTGGCTTTGAACTCATGATCCTCCTACCTCAACCTCCCAAGTTGCTGGGATTACAGGCATGTACCACTGTGCCAGCAGAACCCCCCATTTTTGACAGATGATGTAAGTATTCAAAGCTGGGGCAACCACCATATTTTTTCCCACTTCTAGTCTAGGATTCCAACTGCCAGGTTATTATTATCAGCTAGTTAAGCATCACAAATGACAAGTGTTCTAGGTTCACAAGGACACGGTCTTATTTTCAGAAGTTGTAGATATTCACCCCATTCCTAGGCAAAGTGAAACTTACCAAAATCAGTATAGGAAATTAGGGAAAAAAACTAGATTTGAATTTGAACTTATTTAGAATGAACAGAGGAAAATAGGATTTATCATCAGATATCCTAACTGGGTGAAGAAATATCCTTACCATTTCAGGGAATTGGGGGAAGCTGTGTACAATTTACTTTGCCTAAGAGATGAGATTTGATTTTAGATAGTCCCATGGTAAATTTCTAATTGATTTCCCCAGACAGTAGATTCACATGGTCAACACAGTAAGTTGAACAGGGTGATTTTAAAATTGAGATATAATATCAGTACATCTTTATAGGACACATAATAGTAATTCAATACATATATACAATGTATATATCAGGATAATAGGCATTTCTGTCTATTCAAACATTAATTATTTTTATGTATTGGGGATTTTTTAGTCTTCTAGTCATTTTGAAATATAGATTGTTTTATCCAATAATTGTCCAGAAGTGCTGAAGAAGAACCAGAAGTAATTCCTTCACTCTGTGTTTTGGTACCCTTTTGAACTCTTTTTCCATCCCTACTACCTCTGCCCTTCCCAGTCTCTAGTGAGCACTCTTTCATTCCATTCTTCTATGAGATAGGTTTATTAGTTATCACAAATAAGTGAGAATGTTGGGCATCTGGCTTATTTAACTTAACATAAAGACCTCCAGTTATTGGGCTGGGGATATAGCTCAGTTGGTAGAGTGTTTGCCTCGAAAGCACAAGGCCCTGGGTTTAATCCTCAGTACTGCAAAAAAAAAAAAAAAAAAAAAAAAAAAAAAAAAGACCTCCAGTTCCATCCATGTTGTGCAGCTGACAGGATTCATATCATATAAAATAGACTTTAAATTTTAAAAAAATGTAAAAAAGAGACAAACAAGGTCATTATGCATCAGTAAAAGGACCAATTTATCAAGAAATAATACCAATTGTAAATATGTGCACACATAACATGGGACCATCCAAATATATAAAGTAAATATTAGGTCTAAAGGGAGAGAGAAACTCTAATAACCACTTTCCTCAATGTACAGATAAATCAGACATAAAATTAATGAGTAAACATCTGAAGTGGACTATACTATAGAGCAAATGTACCTAAGACATATTTATAGATCATTTCATCTAATAGCAACAGAGTATGTATTCTTCTCATTAGCACGTGAAACATTCTCTAGGATAGATCATAGTTATGCCACAAATCAAGTCTCAATAAATTTTAAAAAACTGAAATCATATCATGTATCTTCTCAGATCACAATGGAATAAAACTACAAAGTAACTATAAGAAGAATAAAAGTTACAAATACATACTCTCAAACCGAAGAAATGTAAACAGAGTGATACTTTCACTTTGGTTAGACGTGGGCCACACAAAAAAATCTGTGGAATGAATCAAGTGTTCCAATCATATGAATGGATAGTCTCAAGAAGAGATTATAAATAGGCAAAGAACCTTGCCTAATTGGATTTTCTAATTTGATTTTCCAGTATTAATTCAATTTAAAAAACTTTTTAAAAAATATTTTTAGTTGTAGGTGGACATGGTACCTTTATTTTATTTATATGTGGTGCTGAGGATCAAACCCAGTGACTCAAACATGCTAGGCAAGCACTCTACTACTTAGCTACAACCCCAGCCCACCAATTTAAAAAATCTTAATATTGGAAGTAACATTATCTTAAGAGAAAACTGTGCTTAAAGGGATCTCTGTGGAGACCATGGAGGAGTTGATGGATACAGATATTGTGCTACAGTGAAGCTTTGCTTTATACTTTATAATTAAAATCTGACATGTTTGATTTCTTAAGGAATTGGACTGGTTCTCTTGAGCTTCCATATGGAGGAGATAGGAATTTGATACTAAACAAGAAAAGCTAATTCCATTTAGTCCTGCTTATCCTTTAGAAAGAGAGGGATAAATGGATTGAAGTATGGAAGGATGGATAGATAGATAAATGGAACACATGCATGGTTAGAAATGACATATAATGAAGATGGTTTCTCTCTCACCCTGTGTCTCATTTTCCATATCCAGAGGAAACTATTACCAGATATTTTTGTGTTTACTTCCCAAAATATTCTGTGTGCATTCAGGTACACATTATAATAATATATTAACATTTATTAGGCTCCATAAAATATAAATATGATATATAATAATACATCATAAAATAGATTTTATGTTATATATTTATTAATAATAATTCATATTTGTGCATGTATATGTGCCAGAGACTCTTTTAAGCTTTTTACATATATTATTTCATTTATTCCTCAACAATTTATCTTCAGTCTTCTTTCTTGATTCTAGAGCAGTGTGATACTAGAAGATTTAATTGAGAGTAAGAACCTGTGTTTTACTTTTTCATTTGTCTTCTCTGGTTGAGTATGTAAGGGAAAATCATTTTACTTTTCTGAGCTTTTTCTTTACATATAAAATGGTGTACTGAACTAAGTCAGTGATTTTATTGTTTAATCCCATATAGCCACTTTTCAAAAACTGAAATATTTCCAGAAGGCCATAAACATTAGAGACCAAAGCTATGTAGCTTGAGATGAAGCAGAGATGGAAGATGTTTTGAGAACTGAAAACAACTAGAGGAGTTGATCTCTGAAGGTTCCTGAATTCTTTTCTTATGGCTACTGTAAACAATTACCAAAAACTTCTCAGCTTAAAACAACATGCCTTTATTCTCTTATAAATCCTGGAAGTCAAAAGTTCAAAATCAGTTATAATGGGTCAAAAATCAAGGTGTCAGCAGGACCGCACTCCTTCTGGAAATTCTAGGGGAGAATCCATCTAGCTTCTTTTTCTGTATTCTTTATTCCTTAGCAAAGCAATGGATTTTCCATTAGTGCTTCCAGAGTTATCATTCCTCCATCAGCCAAATCAGCAGCATAGTATCTTGCTTCAGTCATCTCTTACTCCAAATAGTAGAAATTGAAAGGAAGAATGGAATCCAACCAAACTCCATTAGTTTCAAGGTCTGGGAATATTCCTATCTGATTGGAGGCTCTGTCCTCTGTTCCTGTGGGCTTGCCATTTTGATCCAAGACTTTTTTCTCAGAGTTGGTCTTCATTTTTTCTTGAAGGTTAGTGTATGTTTACAGCAGAGACTTCTATCAGTTTGATTCCTAAGTGTAGAATTTTGGGAGTCCAACAGCCTTCCTTTATTTCATTTCATTTTTTATTTCATTCTCTCTCTGTCCTTTTCAGTTCAAGTTGGCAGTATTTATACTAGTATAACATTCTTTCAAAATATCTTATTTCTACCGTATATGTTCATTCCATTTGACAAGAGGATCCTTCACACATCTTCCCTGAATAATTAATTCCTATATCTATTTCTGGACAGCTGATATGGGATTTATGAATCAAATGCCTAATATAAATTTTAAATTTTAACATTCTGACCTTTTTATCTTTTCAAAGCTCCAGCAACATTTTCCAGCCATATCACTGACGTTCTATTTAGGACACTATGTTCTGATAATCTAATTTCAGCATCTTGTGTAATCTGAACAGACTAAGAATTTCCCAAATCATGAAGTCTTGGTTCCTTCATGCTTAATAGCTCTTTTCTCAATTTGTTTCTTTATTACTGTATATTACTGTAAACAACAAGATAAAACCAGGTCACATTTTCAACTTTTTTCTTGGAAATCTCAAATAAATATTCAAGTTCATTCTTTAAAGTTCTGCTTCCTGTCCAAAGGTAGGACACAATTAGCTGAGCTTTCTGTCACCATAAAACAAGAATACCCTTTCTTCCAAGTTCCAAAACCATGTTTCTTATTTCCTTCTGAACCCTTTCCTGTAGTGCCTATAATGTCAATATTTCTAACAGCAGTCTGTGAAAATTTAGGTACATTCTCTAAGATCGCCTGTTGTGTTTTTATTGAGATATAATTCACATGACAAAATTCCCTATTCTAAAATGCACAACTCAGTGTTTTAGTATATTCATTATGTTTTGAAATTATCACCACAATTGAATTCAATAAAATTTCTATCACCCTAAAAGGAAAATCCTATACCTATAAGCAGTCAGTCCCATTTCTCTCATGACCCTGGCCCTGACATCCACTAATCTATAGTACCAGTGGTGGCTCTTATAAGGCATGTTCCTTGGAGCCTCACAGTGCCTTGGCCATATGATGAATTCGGCCAGGGACTGGGGTTGAGCAAAGAACTGTGGCTGACCATTGTGTGTTCTGTACTGGAGTTGCAGCCACCCTCTTAAGGCAAGGGACCTTAGCAGTAGGTTAAGTAGTTATGAGGGAAGTGTTTTGAGGGGAACATTTTCTGGAAGTGTAAGAAGACACTCTCATATTCAGCCGCACCTCAAGACCTCACATCCTAGTTTTGGAGAGGGGATAGAGAGCTTTGGTAACTGAAGTCTATGTATTGCCAATTTCTTCAGGTAAACTCAAAGCTTAAACACTAGTTTGGAAGATTCCCAGCTGTAGAGTTCACCATTGGCATGGACTTCTTGACCTTTAGTACTAGCTGATAGGTTACCTTAAGTGCTTTCCCCTAAATCAGGATAATCTCTTAAGTCAGATCCTGGGAGGACACATATCACAACAAAATGAATCTGGGGGGCTGGGGATATAGCTCAGTTGGTAGAGTGCTAGCCTTGCAAGCACAAGGCCCTGGGCTCAATCCCCAGCACCGCAAAAAAAAAAAAAAAAAAAAAAAAAAAAAGAATCTGGAATGTATGATCTGCTTCTTCACTTTTAGATGCATGTTCTAGCACCATACTCCTATGCAAAAAATAGACTAATCATACTGTGTACAAGAGAGATTACACTGAAAATGTGAACTTCAGTTATATGATCTATAATGAAATCAGCCCATTTAATCTTTAAAACACCACCACAAGATTGGTTGTATTACATGCCTCTTTTTACAGATGAGGGATAGCACAAGGTTAAGTTGTATAAGATCATAGAGCTAGTGAATGACAGAGCCTAGAATAAAACAGAGGTAGTCTATTACCAGAGCCTGACCACCTTGCTGACAAAAGATAGGTGGAAAGGTTTAGGGCACATAAGTTCCCACTGATGCTGGGCATGCCAAGGGTTGTCTGGGCCTTCAGAGCCACAGACCTTTTGTGAATAGTTACTTTCCCTGACACTGAACAACATTCCCCCAGTATTCTGAGGGTAACGTGGAACTATGCAGAAAAGGTGTATTTGAAGAAGAAATAATTTTCCAGGGCAATGCGAAAGTTGTCTGAATCAAAATGGAGTTATTCGTGTCAACCCTAATACAAAATAAAGCTGGGAGGTTATGGTTCTTATGCAGCTTCCTGGTAGTAACTATCACAAAACACTGCCAGAATCACAACCTTGAACAAAGGCCATTACAACCTCATGCAAGGAATACTTCTATAAGGTCATCTGCTCCACAACTGTCTGTGCAACCTTGGACTGGCACCATCTGTGTTATAAATCCTTGCAGGCAAGGATTATCATTTCACAACATCTTACATAATAATCCTCATTTTTGCCTTTAAAAACTTCCCTTTCTTTAACCTCCTTGGATGTGTTCATAGTTTGTGGCATATGTATTGCCATTGCAATGTTAAAGTAACCTCAAATAATTATCACTATTCTTTGGAAAAATCTCTGAATATTAGTTAGGTTGACAGTTTCCATAATAAAGCACACAAACAGAGTGGCTTAAACAATGGAAAATGGGTTTTCTCGAAGTTATAGAAGCTAGATATCTGGAAACAAGGTGTGAGCACAGTTGATTCCTTCTGTTTATGTTCTTTAGCCAAAAAACTATGAAGAGTATACCTCACAGGTAGTTTCTGAGGTCAGTTTTCTTAATTTATCTTTTCCCTGTGGCATCTGTCTTTTCCTTGTGTTTCTTCACATGATCCTCACTTGATGTGTGTCTCTATACACATTTTATCCTTTTGTAAGGATACTGGTTATATTTGACTGGGTCTTATATAATATGACCTCATCTTAACTAATTACAACTACAGCAATTCTATTTTTAAATAAAGTGACATTCTGAGGTACCGTGGCTGAGAACTTCAACTTACACCTTTTTGCGGGATGACACAATCCAATCCATAATCAGAGAGCATTCTCATTTCATGGACTCAGTCATTTATCTTCCATCTCACTGTGGATGATGTGAATAAGGATATACTTCCTTTTCAGAGGTTTGTGGCATCCATAAATAAGCTGGAGCAAAAATTTGAAGAAAGAAAATCTATTGTGAGGAAGAGCATACGTGCTCCAAGGAAGAAAACTGGTAGCAATTTCAGATAAATCATTAGATAAAGTTTGCTAAATAGAGTAAGACTGTTGATAAGAGGAATGTTGGGCAAGATCAGGGCCTTTGCCTGACTTAGGAGATAATTGTCTAGAAATGGGAGAACCTTCTTCACTAAAACTTTGGACAAGTCATTTCCTCTGTGCTTTGTTATCACCAATTTTTATGTACTAAATTTTGTTTCCCTCAAATTTGTATGTTGAAACCTTAACTCCTGGTGCCCCACAATGTGACTATATTTGAAGATAGGACTATTGAAGAGGTAATTATGTTAAAATGATGTTTCAGAATATGCTCTAATCCAATTTCATTGGTGTCCTTATAAGAAGAGATTAGGACACACAAGATTAGATATTTACATGCACAGAGGGATGACCATGTAAAGAGACAGCAAGAAGGGAGTCATCTGCAAGCCAAGAAGTGAAGCCTCAGGAAAACATACCA
Organism: Sciurus carolinensis; assembly: GCF_902686445.1. Classification (NCBI taxonomy): domain Eukaryota; kingdom Metazoa; phylum Chordata; class Mammalia; order Rodentia; family Sciuridae; genus Sciurus; species Sciurus carolinensis. The sequence continues at coordinate 84,223,550 of NC_062232.1, forward strand.
ACACCTTAATCTTGGACTCCAGTTTCCAGAATTGAAATAAAATACATTATTGTTGTTTAAGTCACCCAGTCTCTGGTGTTTTATGTCAGCTCTAATGCAATAATGTACTGCTGAATACAAAAGAATTGGATTGGGTGATAACTCAGGATTTATTTGTGCACCAAGAAACTCCTAGTTGCCAACAAGAATCCAGACAGATGAGTCATTCCTGCAGATCTCATATTCAACAATGATATTGCTCCAGGGTAGGAGCGGGGAGTAAATCAGATCCTAGGATCCCTGGCTACTGGTTGTTCTCAGGTCATGCCTTTATCAGTCCCCTTCTCAATCCATTGATATTGTGTCCTCCTGCTATTATATCACCTTCTGTTTTAGATGAAGTTTATGGTTTCTAAGAACACCCAGACACCTCTTCCCACATTCATTTTATTCTGATGAGGGTGGGTGGGGAAGAGTGTCTAAATTCGTATGATGTAGGTTTGAAGTTTCTGCCTTTAAATATGGCCACTGAGGAGGTGAGGGTTCATATCTAGCCACCAGCTTTCTCCAGGAAAGGGGTTACAGAAGATAGAATCATAAGGGGTAGTACCTAGAATGCAATTCAGCAATCACTAAGAAAATGATGGCCTTAAAGTCACCTGAGAAGTCAAATAAAGTCAGTGGAATCCATATTTAGGGAGATATACAACTGTGCACTAGGGCTGAGGGTGAGGACTAAAGATAGGAATCCAGGGGTAAGGGGATCAGTTTGGAGACAAGTTCTAGGAGAGTGTATTAGGAATGGAAGTAATAACCAGAAGGCAGAGATATTCTGAGGAAAGACACTCAAATTAGTAGGAGATGAAGAATGGCAAAAGATATACCCCTGGATTTCCTGCTACTGCTTCTTGGGCTCCTTCCCAACAGAAGTTTGAGGGTTCTTATGGGCCATTGAGGTAGGTTAACTACTCACCCCCACCAACAACCTTTGTAAGAAGTGAAACTAATCATAGATGTCCATGTATTTGATGTCTTTGTACATGATGGTCAGAAAGGGAAATAAAATAGGAAAATAATACCTCTTTTTGGAGTTAAGCTCATTTGAGTTCCATAGTGCCAGTCTTCCTCCCACCATTTACCTAAGCAGAGTGTACCAGGGTCCAGAGAAATGAACAGAGAAGGTGCAGTTGGATGCTTTTGGCCATAGCTGCCATTTGTTTGTCTTCTATCCTAATCAGCTCTTTCACCCCACACTCCTTTCAACACCATACAACAGTCTGCCTCCACATTGGTATAGTCATCTGTGATAGACTCTACCCCTTGCAGATTACTGATCAGCATGGAACCCAAATACTGATTGAAAAAGGAGTAATGAGGTTAAGACAGCTCTGCTTTCCCACCCTGGAGTGTCCAACCAATTTTGGTCCATTCTTCTATGTTCTCCAGCCAAAAAAATTTGAGTATACCTGCTTTCAGTATTCTCTAACCACACAACCATAAGGAACATACCTATAGCCAACCAAGTTGAATTTTTACTCACTGCAGTGAAGGAGAATATAAATGGTGGAGATTCAAGGGGTGTTATAGTAAGGGTGTGTTAGAATTGACATGTTTTAGGATTTGGGATTCATATTTTTGATTTTGTGGAGGGTTTGAGGAAATGAGGATTTGCTTTGAATTAGGTGCTTATAGGAAGTGGGAATAATTTTAGAAAAATGAATAAAAATGACAATGTGCCACTTTAGAGACTGTGTCAAAAAAGGTGTTGCCCCTCCCAATTTGTTCTGGGGAAAGCTAACTGACATGTTAGCGAACATTAAAGCAACCTTTGGAGAGGCCCACATGACAAGGAATTGATGTCACATATTTCAGAATCCTTAAGTCCGAATAGTGCTTATGCTAATTAATGTTATTTATTTCAGTATCCCAAATACCCAGGCAAGACTTTGTCTGAAAGGTTTACTCATACATCTCTCAACTAAACAGGTCTCTATAGTAGGCAACCATCTTCAGTGTTCACAATTAATTGGCACTCTGCATCTTCAGGCAGAAAACCAACCTACTCTTCCCAGAATTCAAAGGAAGAGCATGTGGAAGTGTTAACAGTTTTAACAAACTGTATCACCTAAAATGCCAGACCCTGAAAGCACTAGTCTAATTCCCATTGCCCTCTTCTCAATCCCAAACACTTATTTCCAATTTTACATGGAACAAGGTGAGTGTTTGTACCTGCCACCCCATGCAGACTGGGATCCATGAAAAAGTATCAACTGGGGACCTACAGCAGATATCTGGACCACTATTAATATACCTCCATCTTCATTGAGCATAAAGTCCCTTGATCTCCTTCCAGCCTTTCCATCTGTGTGATTATGTGTAGGGAAGTGTAAACTGAATATCTTAATGTGGTGACAGAGCTTTAGTTTCAATGAATGCAGAGCAGAGTCAGCCTGCAAACAAGGAAATAATACCATGGCCATTGCTGACTACAAATTCCATTAGGGCTTTAGGTATGGAGTGAATGCCAAACTCATAAAAGGAACATGGGGAGGAGGTTTGTGAGATAGAGGCTCTGGGGGAAAGGATTGCACAGTTATGGGATCTGAGTGTCAGTCTCTATAGGGGTTCCTTCATGTAGGATATTTTGTTAGCACACTGGGAAAAAATGTATTGCCTAATCCTTGGTAGCAGAGTCAATGTGAGTAAGAATATCAGGCATAAAGAGTATCTAAAGGGTTCCATGCTGTGCTGGACCCTCTCTCTATTATCAAAGTTTCCTAAAGTGGCATAAACATGTAAAATATTATACAAATAGTATGAACATCTTAAATTTGAATGGATTTTGCCAAGTGAAATTTAAACTCATAGAAGCTTGATGTGAAAACCCACAGTATATGAGAAGGGCTCGTTTCCCAACACTCCTCTCATCCAAAAAAATAGTACATCTTCTGCCTTTACACTTCCAAAAATCTATATTATCATTTACTATGTTATCTCAAGTTTTGTTTTATAATTACTAAAGATAATATGGCTTTGTTTTATATTTCTGTTGCTCTTTTTTTGTTGTTGTTGGTACCAGGGATTGAACTGAGGGGCGCTTAACCAACGAGCCACATCCCTAGCCCTTTTTCATATTTTATTAGAGACAGGGTCTTGCTGAGTTGCTTAGGGCTGCACTAAGTTGCTGAGGCTGGGTTTAAACTCGTGATCCTCCTGCCTCAGTCTCCCAAGTCACTGGGATTATGAGTGTGCACCCAGCTCTGTTGCTCTTAATGTGAATTCTAGTTTGATATCATTTTCTTACTTTTTAGTTATTTCTATGTTAGAACAATAATATTTTGTCTGTAATATATGTGTCAATTTTCTTCCCAGTTTTACGTGTACATTTTATGTTTTTGTAAGAAAACTACTTTTCAATTAGATGGTTATGATTAAGGAAGTCATATGGTTCAGTATTTAAAAAGTTAATGAGAAATATTTGGAGGTCTTAGAACTCCAACCTCTGAACTGATCAGTGTTAAGACAACATTAGTTACAGTGGAGGCTCCAGGAGACATTTAAAAATAACTTGGGCTTTAATATAAGTCCAGTATTTGATTTCCTGGTTTCAGTTTTCCTACTATTGTGTTCTGTAGCAAATCACAAATCAACTCTCACTAACCAACTTTTCCCTCCCTTGTAGGTAGGACAGTGATAATACTTATTATAAAAGGTGTGATAAGGAATGGAGGAAATCTAATGACAAATTTCTTCCACACAGAAGCAGATGGATGACTGTATCTGCTCCTCTTGTATTCCCCAAGTCCGAATTTAGGCTTGTCCCTGTCTACTACAGTTTCTCAGGAACAAGCCTCATAGAGGTTATTGCTCAGCAGAGGATTGGTCATTACTTCTATTTTTTACTCATATTTTCTACATGCCCAAAATATAGAATATATTTTGTTATCTTAATAGAAACCACATTTCTGCTATCTTTGCTCTGATCCCAATCCTGTAATAGTCACTGGTCCCTTCAGTAGAGTGTGATACCATTAATATGCTATTCACCTGTGATACAATAGAGAAGAAAATTTCAAATAAGGAGATTTCATCATGAGTTCCTTTTTTTACCCAGTATTTCCACTTTTTTTCATTTTCCCCAACATTTATCATTTCTTTTTTTTAAGTGTTAGAAATTTTATTAAAGTTAACATTCTACGAGGTTGTGTTTAAAAAATCAAACTTCAAAAAATTCCAAGTATGCAAACTACCGTGCTGTCTTCTCCAAAGGTCAAAAATGCACAGGTTTTAATAATACAAAAGTCTTTAGAAAATCAAATCCACTGTCCATTTGTGTTGGGTAAGAAACCTGTATCTTCTTTCATTCATTTCATGGAATCCATGTTAAAAGAATCCTGTCTTGGTTGTATATAATCACAGCACTCCTGTATTAAACCATTTTCCTCATTTCCCCATAGCTGGACTGCCATCTTGATTTCTCAGTGGTAGGGTTCCTTTGATACTCTTCAAGCTGACTGGGTGTAAATGTTTCCACCAATGTCTACTATGTTGTATGGGCCCTTAGATTTTTCAGTCTGAGGAGTCATACTTTAGATAAAATACAGACTTTCCCAAAGATTTCCTTCATCCTCAAAGATAAAAGTGCAATGTCAGTCTTCAAAATGACACACCTGGGATAAAAGAACTGTATTTGTTCAGAACCATTGGCAAATTACTTTTAAAATCCTAAGTCACCGGGTACGAGAACGGCCACTGGCACCTTCTGGTCTCCCACCTTCAAGACCCCGGACTGGGCTGGGGAGATAGCTCAGCTGGTAGAGTGCTTACCTCGTAAGCACAAGGCCCTGAGTTCGATCCCCAGTACCAAAAAAAAAAAAAAAAAAAAAAAAAAAAAAAAAAAAAAAAAAGACCCCGGACTGACTAGCCTCCCGCCCACACCTGGTCCAATTGCAGGGACCCCTGGTGCTTCTGCAGCCACTGTGGCAGCCCGACATTTGGCATCGTGGGCCGGCCATCCTGGGTGCCTCGGCCATGAGCTCCGGCACCCGTGCAAGGCCAGCCTCGTCTCAGCCACGGCCACCCAGCTCCTGCGGGCTTCCGGGCCACCCGAATACAACTCCCGGCCAGCCAGAGGGCACCTTGGCTGTGGCAAAATGTCTGACAGCTCGGGGTGCTGCTTCTCCAGCCATCTTGTGCCGTGTGTGACATTTATCATTTCTTTGTGGTGAAAAGTTTCAAAATCTTTTCTTCTAGTTTTTTGAAATATGCAGTATTTTTTATTATCTATAGTCACCACGCTGTGTGAAAGTACACCAGAGCTTCTTGTCCTATCTATCATGGTCCTCCTTGATCAACCTTTCACATTCCTTCTCTGCCTATTCTACCCAGCTTCTGATAATCATTATTATATTCTCAACTTATATGAGATCATTTTTTTAGATTTAAGTGAGATCGTGTGGCACTTTCTGTGCCTGACTTATTTCATTTAACTTAATGATCTCCAGTTCCATCCATGTTGTCAGAAGTGACAGGATTTAATTATTTTTTAATGGCTAATAGTATTCCATTGTGCACATATATCACATTTCCTTTGATCATTCATCAGTTGATGGGCGCTTAGGTTGTTTCCATTTCTTGGCTATTGTGAATAGTACTGTGATGAACATGGGAGTTTGTGATGAACATGGGAGTGCAAATGTCTCTTTGACATACTAATTTCAATTCCTTTGAATGTATACCCAATAGGGGGATTGCTGGATCGTATGGTAGTTCTAGTTTTAATTTTTTTTTTTTTTTGCGGTGCTGGGGATCGAACCCAGGGCCTTGTGCTTGCAAGGCAAGCACTCTACTGACTGAGCTATCTCCCCAGCCCTCTAGTTTTAATTTTTCAGGAAACTTCACACTATTTTCTGTAATTGCATTAATATACATTTCCATGGACAGCATGGAAGGGATTCCTTTCTTCCACAGTCTCACCAACAATTGTTATCTTTAGTCTTTTTTATGCTATTCATTCTTATTGGGATAGATTGATATCTCATTTTGGTTTTGATTAGCATTTTCCTGAGATTAATGATGTTGAGCATCTTTTCATGTACCTGTTGGCTATTTGAATGTATTCTTCTGAGAAATGTCATTTCTATCTATTGTCTGTTTTTAATTGGGTCATGTGTTTTGTTTGTGTGTGTGTGTGTGTGTGTATTTATTTATTTATTTTGGTACTGGGGATTTAACCCAGGGACAATTTACCACTGAACTATATTCCCAACCCTATATATACATATATTTATTTAGAGACAGGGTCTCACTAAGTTGCTTAGGGCCTTACTAAGTTGCTAAGGGTGTCCTTGAATTACAATCCTCCTGCCTCAGCCTCCTAAGGCACTGGGATTACAAGCATGTGAACTGTGCCTGGCTTATTTTTGGTTTTTGCTTTTGTTTTTTGAGTTCATTATATATTCTGTATATAAATGCTTTGATAGACTTATATCATTGCAAACATGTTCTTCCATTTTTTAGTTTGTCTCTACACTCTATTAAATGTTTCCTTTGCTGTGCAAAAGCTTTTTAGTGTTATGTGTTCACATTTGTCTGTTTTTGCTTTAATTTCTGGTGCTTTTGGCGTCTTGTCCAAAAAATACTTGCCAATTCCAATGTCTTTAGGCATTTTCCTATGTTTTATTCGAGTAGTTTCACAGATTTAAGTCTTATATTTAAGTTGTTAATTCATTCTCAGTTGATTTTTGTGATTGGGAAAGGATGGGGGGAGTCTAGATTTATTATTCTGCATGTGAATATCCAAATTTCCCAGTGCCATTTATTGAAAAAAGTTTTTTATTGAGTGTTGCTTCTTAGCATCTTTGTTAAAAATCAGTTGACTGCAGATATGAGGGTTTGCTTCTAAAGTCTTTATTGTATTTTATAGGTCTGTGTGTCTTTTTTTATGCCAATACTACACTGCTTAATTACTACAGCTTTGTAATATGTTCTTTTTAAAACTTTTTGGGGAAGAATGTCATTTCTTATATTAGAATATTGTATTTATACATAGTATTTGGGTTCCTTTGACATAATTATACATACAAGAAATTTGATTTCAATCCCCATTTTCCATCCCCTTTCCTTCCATCTTCCCTCTCCCTATTCACCCTCCTACTTGTCTTCCTTCCACAGTTTCATTTATTTTTGTTTGGTACTTTCTACATATGCATAAAGGAATTATTCCCTTTGAGATATATATTCTGTTAGATTCATTCCATATTTCTTACCCTCTTCCTTCCTTTCTCCCTCACTCCCATTCTCCACTCTTCTATTCCACTGATCTTCCCTATATATTTGTGTTATCACATCCCCTCCCCCACTGACTTCTTTCCCTTATTTTGCTTTAGCTTCCGCATATGAGAGAAAACATTCAATCCTTACTTTTCATTTAGCATAAAATTTATAGAAATTCTGATTTATTTATTATCAATATCTCTATTGAAATAGTTTTTCATCTTCTGTATTTGCTGTTTTAACTCATTCCTTAGTTATTCTTTTCATTCACTGAACATTTTAATGATTAGTTTTTTGTAATCTTCCTCTGGAATTTCATCCTCTTCTATATCTGTGGAGTAATTTGTTGAAGGATTGTGAATTTTGGGGAGGATTTGTTTGTCTGCTTCCTCATGTATTCAGAGGTCCTGGATTTGTGCATCAATTGATATGAATTCACCTTCCTCTTTTATATGCATATACTTACATATGTAGTTATTTTTTATTCCAGGACTTTTCTGTTTTTGGTATATGAGTAGATGTCAAGCTGTAGGACATGAAGTTCCCCTCTGTTTCTGCTTGGGGCCTGTTATTGGGGTTTTTCTTCCACAATTCTATGAGTTGAAGTAATGTTTAGGCTCAGGTGGCATTAGCTCATGTGTTGGGTGAGATTCACTGTTGCTTGGCTATTCTAATAAGTCCTATTACTTTTCTCAGCAGCAGGATCTGCAATATGTGATCTCAAAGTGTTCCAATCACTTTCAGGCCCTCTTAGGGGTGTGTAGTGTGTAGGGGAGCCAGACGTAGCACTAATCTCAACTGCAGATGTATAGTTTTGAGATAAATGTTCAGTCTCTACTTTGACATTTATAATACTAATTGTCACCTATATAGAAATGGTGGGGACAGTATTTAACATTACTACCAGCAATGTAAAACTGGACTAGATCAGGCATTCATAATCAGGTGTCTACTATGTCATCCACTGTATTAATAATCACAGCAACATGAATGGGGGTATATGAATTACATAAACTATAATTTTATTATTTGGTGGAATTACAGTTTCTTAAGCACAGAAATAGTAGGGTGGTAAAGTGAGAGAAAGTTTGAAATATTTTTAAAAAGTGATCAATAGAAAGTCAGGTATAGTTAGCAGGTGTCAACTGTGAAGAAAAAGGAATAAAAACTTATAGAAGGTAATAAAATAAAGAAAGAGAGGACATGGAAACAGGAAAATCTGGTCATTTGTTGGGGAAGAGAGCGATAAAGGGGGGGTATGAGGGCTGAGAGCAGAGTTATGTGGAGAAACGAGCAACTGTAAGATCAAAACATCTTGAACCCACATATAATTGAACTCCAACAAAGACAAATCAAGGCTAAATAATAAACTTGTGCAAAAGGAAGTAACTGAAGTGAAAGCAAAATTATCTGAGTATATGTGTATTTTTTCAAATTTATCCATGTAGTGAGTACATACACATCCTGCACATCCCACCTACATGCACACATAAAGGAAAAAAAGTAAAAAGGAATATAATATGATATGATGTTTGGAAAAAAATTTAAGTTCAAATTTTAAAAAAGAATAGCTTAAAAGTGAGTATGAAGGGCTGGAGATATAGCTCAGTTGGTAGAGTGCTTACCTTGCAAGCACAAGGCCCTGGTTTCGATCTCCAGAACCACAAAAAAATAAAAAGTGAGTATGAAGAACAGAAAAAAGAAATGAAAGAGAAAAAATTTTAAAACTAAGGATTAAAAAAATGAAAACTTGTTGAGAAACAAAGGGCTTATTTCTACTGAGGTAGTCAAAACTGTTGAAAGGGATGGATGTTCATTCTTCGTGTATGTTTTTGACCCTCCAACCTTTGGGTAGAAGATTAGTGTTATTGAGCCTGGAACCTTTGTATTCCTTTCTTAGCTTCCTGCCTTTGTGGCTAGGAGGCAATGCTGGTTGTAGATCTTAGCTTCTTTTCCAGGTATACAGCGGGGTAGAACAGTTTGGATGTTGACAAATTTTGTGTTTCTGTGTTGAGGCATTGCATGGTTCTGAAGTGAAGATTCCAATAATTGGGGTTTATTTTAGAAAAACTTTGAAATTCTAAGGGTGGGTATTTGAGGACTTCTGTACACTCCCTATTGTAAGAGGAATGCAGGTCTCTGCAGGATGTCTGGAACTCTAGGGTCTTTGGTAAACTCCACTTCTTGGTATAGGGGCAAACCTCCACAGGTTTTGTCCTCATTGCTATGAACATGAAATTCTTTGTATCTGTCCTGCAATGCAGATGCTCCTGTGTGTCTATTGTAGTGCCAGCACCAATGGGAACTTTCTCCCTTGGGATCACAAGCCTGATTTATCCAGGCTAACTTTTCTTTGTGCCTATTTCAGTCTCTGTGGTTCAAGTGCCTTCTGGGAAGTTTGTTTAGCTGCAGGGGTTCCCAAACTCCTTTCTCCTGGCTGTAGAATTACTGCCTCTTTTGTAGGTGGTGGGAGTGCAGTGGTGGCCCACAAGTATGCACTTTCCTTGGAGATGGGAACTCAGAAAGTGGTCACCTTCTCCAGTACCATGATTGTGCACTTTCTCAGGCTGTGGGATGGCAGAATGTAGTCACTTTCTATGGTATCACAAGCACACACTTTTCTCAGATGTGGGGATACAGTTGATGTCCTCCTCCTCTAGTAGCATGAGCACGAGTGCAAAAATTCCCCCACTGCAGGAACTCAGCAGGTGGTCACCTTCTCTGGTAGCATGAGTGCAATGCTTTCCCTAGCCATGAGAATGCAAAAGGTGGTCACTTTCTCTGTGGGTGAGATAGACCACCCATAGGCAGCCAGAATAAGGGTCTTGGAGAAGGAATGGAGGAAGAGAGGATTGGGAAATCAAGTTTCTGACCCCAGTTATTTCTAGCCTCAAGGATGGTTTCTTAACAGCCCCTAGGTACAACCAACTACAAAGTTACTTCCTCTTGTGCCAACAGACCCTTATCCCTACCTTTGTGCTAATAAAGGCTTAGAAATAACTTTTCTCCAGATTTTCTGAAGAAAACAAAGTAGAGAAAGTTGATTGGCCAGTTTCTGAATCAGCCCACCAATCAACTATAGGTACATACCAAGCCCATAAAAACCCCTAGACAAAAATACCTGTTGGCACCCCTCTCTTGGGTCATCTTCCCTTCAGGAACTCTGCTTTCTTTTTTCTATTACTTTAATAAATCCTGTTACTTTGCTCTCATCCTTGTGCCCATGGATTTCTTTCTTTATATTCATGAGAAAAACCACTCATCCATGCTGTGTTACATTTATGGGGGCTTGTCCAGGATTCACAGAAAGATAAATAATATGAACAAGGGACCTCTTATTTCTCTTTTCTGTGCTCTTTCTTATTGGAAAAACTGTGTTTATATACTAGGCACCTCTCTTCCAGTTAAAAGTATTTAGCACAGCTGCCATTCTTAAGACTAAGGTAACGGCTTGCTGGGCAGATAAGCCAATCCCCCTTCACCTAGGTATTGCAAGCATTGGTCCTGACTTGTTTCTATTTCCTTTTTGTAGGACAGAAGTGGTGCATGGAAGAGAGGAAGTCTTGAAAGAATTGAACACAAAGACCAGGGCGACTCCCTGGTGCTGCATGAAGGTCTCATGTCCTGAGTATGACCCTGACAGCCCTTAGGGATATCAAAGATCAATCACTGTCTTTCTGTTTCTGACTGACTTGGCCCAGTGTGGGAAGGCACCCTCACCTGATGAACCCTGGAACCTGAGATGAAATCTTAGTCTGATCTGAGGTCTTTGAGAAAGAGGTGACCCATTAATCTCCAGAGCATGAGCCAAGGAGTCTCTCTCCTTCTCTGCAAAGATGCTTCTTCCACATGTATACCTTGATACTCTGGTTAGTCTCTATTTCTCTATATGTCCTACTGACCCTCCATTCTTTCATCTTCTCTCTCTCTCTCAAGTGCCTAAATAAAGTATCAAGGGAATGCTAGGCTTTCAAATGCTTTCTGGCAATAAACCAAATAAAAAACTCAATGGAAAGCATCACCAAAAGACTAGACCACTTGGAAGACAGAACCTCAGACAATGAAGACAAAATATTTAATCTTGAAAATAAAGTTGCCCAGAGAAGATGTTAAGAAATCATGAACAGAATCTCCAAGAACCATGGGACATCATGAAAAGACCAAATTTAAGAATTATTGGGATTGAGGAAGGCACAGAGATACAAACCAAAGGAATGAACAACCTATTCAATGAAATAATAGCAGAAATTTCCCCAAACCTGAAGAATGAAATGGAAAATCAAATACAAGAGGCTTACAGAACACCAAACGCACAAAATCACAACAGGTCCACACCAAGGCACATTATAATGAAAATGCCTAACATTCAAAATAAAGATAGGATTTTGAAGGCCGTGAAAGAAAAGAATCAGATTACATATAGGGGGAGACCAATATGGATAGCAGCCGACCTCTCAACCCAGACTCTAAAAGCTAGAAGGGCCTGGAACAACATATTTCAAGCTCTGAAAGAACATGGTTGCCAACCAAGACTCCTATACCCAGCAAAACTTACCTTCAGATTTGAAGATGAAAGAAAATCCTTCCATGATAAACAAAAGTTAAAAGAATTTACAAATAGAAAGCCTGTGCTACAGAATGTTCTCAACAAAATATTCCATGAGGAGGAAATGAAAAACAACAATGTAGGTCAGCAAAGGGAGGAACTATCTTAGAGAAAAACCACTCAAAGGAGAAAACAAGCCAACTTGAAAACCAAAAATAAGCCAAATGACTGGGAATACAAATCATATCTCAATAATAACCCTGAACATTAATGGCCTAAACTCATCAATCAAAAGACATAGACTGGCAGAATGGATAAAAAAGAAAGACCCAACAATATGCTGCCTACAAGAGACTCATAGAAAAAGACATCCACAGACTAAAGATGAAAGGATGAGGAAAAACCTATCACACACATGGACTCAGTAAAAAAAGCAGGGGTTTCCATCCTTATATCAGATAAAGTGGACTTCAAGCCAAAGTTAGTCAGAAGGGATAAAGAAGGACATTTCATATGCTTAAGAGAACCATAAATCAGGAAGATATAACGATAGTAAATATTTATGCCCCAAACAATGGTGCATCCCTGTATATCAAACAAATCCTTCTCAATTTCAGGAATCACATAGACCACAACACAATAATTCTGGGTGACTTTAACGCCACCACTGTCACCACTAGATAGATCTTCCAAACAAAAACCGAACAAAGAAACCATAGCACTCAATAACACAATCAATAGCCTAGACTTAATAGACATATATAGAATATTCCATCCATCAACAAGTGGATTCACTTTTTTCTCAGCAGTACATGGAACCTTCTAGAAAATAGACCATATGTTATGCCACAAAGCAGCCCTTAGGAAATGCAAAAAAATAGAGATACTGCCTTGGGTTCTATCAGATCATAATGGACTGAGAGTAGAAATCAATGACAAAATGAAAAACAGAAATTACTACAACACTTGGAGACTAAATAATATGCTATTGAATGAAACATGGATAACAGAAAACATCAGTGAGGAGATAAAAAATTTCTTAGAGGTCAATGAGAATGACGATACAACATATCAAAATCTCTGGGACACTATGAAAGCGGTACTAAGAGGAAAATTCATTGCATGGAGCACATTCCAGAAAAGAATGAAAAGTCTACAACTAAATGACCTAACATTTTACAGCTCAAAGCCCTAGAAAAAGAAGAACAGAATAATAGCAAAAGTAGTAGAAGACAGGAAATAATTCAAATCAGAGCTGAAATCAATGAAATTGAAACAAAAGAATTCAAAAAATTGACAAAACAAAAAGTTGGTTCTTTGAGAAAGTAAACAAAATGGACAAACCCTTAGCCACGCTAAAAAGAGAAGGCGAGAGAAGACTCAAATTACTAAAATTCGTGATGAAAAAGGAAATATCACGACAGACACCACTGAGAAACAGAACATAATGAGAAGCTACTTTGAAAATCTGTATTCCGACAAAATAGAATCTACCGAAGACATTGACAAATTTCTAGAGACATATGCTCCTCCCAAACTGAACCAGGAGGACATACACAATTTAAACAGATCAATATCAAGCAATGAAATAGAAGAAGCCATTAAAAACCTACCATCCAAGAAAAGCCCAGGACCAGACAGATTCTCAGCCGAGTCCTACAAGACCTTCAAAGAAGATCTCATTCCAATACTTCTCAAAGTATTCCAGGAAATAGAAAAAGAGGGTACCCTACCAAACCCATTCTATGAATGTAATATCACCCTCATACCCAAGCCAGGAAAAGACACATCAAGGAAAGAAAATTTTAGACCAATATCCTTGATGAATATAGATGCAAAGATCCTTAACAAAATATTGGCAAACTGTATCCAAAAGCATATTAAGAAAATCGTGCACCATGATCAAGTGGGGTTCATCCCTGGAATGCAAGGATGGTTTAACATCCGTAAATGAATAAACATAATCCATCATGTCAATAGACTTAAGGATAAGAATCACATGGTTATTTCAATTGATGCAGAAAAAGTGTTCGACAAAATACAACCCCCCTTCTTGCTCAAAACACTAGAAAAAATAGGGATAGTAGGAACATACTGAATATTGTAAAGGCTATTGATGCTTAGCCCATGGCCAACATCATTCTTTTTTTTTTTTTGCGGTACTGGGGATCGAACTCAGGGCCTTGTGCTTGTGAGGCAAGCACTCTACCAGCTGAGCTATCTCCCCAGCCTCCAACATCATTCTTAATGGAGAAAAACTGAAAGCATTCCCTTTAAAAACGGGAACAAGACAGGGAGGTCCTCTTTCTCCACTTCTATTCAACATTGTCCTTGAAACTCTAGCCAGAGCAATTAGGCAGACTAAAGAAATTAAAGGGATACGAATAGGAAAAGAGGAAATTAAGCTGTCATTATTTACTGATGACATGATTCTATAGAGGATCCAAAAAACTCCTCCAGAAAACTTCTAGACCTCATCAATGAATTCAGCAAAATAGTAGGCTATAAAATCAACATGCATAAATCTAAAACATTTTTATATGCAAGCGACAAAACAGCTGAAAGGGAAATGAGGAAAACAACTCCATTTTCAATAGCCTCAATAAAAATAAAATACTTGGGCATCAATCTAACCAAAGAGGTAAAAGATCTCTACAATGAAAACTACAAAACATTGAAGAAAGAAATTGAGGAAGACCTTAGAAGATGGAAAGATCTCCCATGTTCTTGGATAGGCAGAATTAATATTGTCAAAATGGCCACACTACCAAAACTGTTATACAGATTCAATGCAATTCCAATTAAAATCCCAATGACGTACCTTATAGAAATAGAGTAAGCAATCATGAAATTCATCTAGAAGAATAAGAAACCCCGCATAGCTAAAATAATCCTTAGCAGGAAGAATGAAACAGGGGGTATGGCAATACCAGAACTTCAACTACAAAGCAATAGTAACAAAAACAGCATGGTATTGGCACCAAAATTGACAGGTAAATCAATGGTACAGAATAGAGGACATGGACACAAACCCAAATAAATACAATTTTCTCCTACTAGACAAAGGGGCCAAAAATATGCAATGGAGAAAAGATAGCCTCTTCAACAAATGGTGCTTGGAAAACTGGAAATCCATATGCAACAGAATGAAACTAAAGCCCTATCTCTCACCCTGCACAAAAATCAACTCACAGTGGATCAAGTTCCTCAAAATCAGACCAGAGACCTTGCATCTTATAGAAGAAAAAGTAGGTCCAAATCTTCACCTTGTTGGCTTAGGATCAGACTTTCTTAATTGGACTCCCATAGCACAAGAAATAAAAGCAAGAATCAACAACTGGGATAGATTCAAACTAAATAGCTTTCTCTCAGCAAAGGAAACTATCAGCAATGTGAAGAAAGAGCCTACTGAGTGGGAGAAAATCTTTGCCACTCATACTTCAGATAGAGCACTAATTTCCAGAATATATAAAGAACTCAAGAAACTCTACACGAAGAATACAAATAACCCAATCAACAAATGGTCTAAGGAAATGAACAGACGCTTCACAGAAGATCTACAAGCAATCAACAAGCATATGAAAAAATGTTCACCATCTTTAGTAATAAGAGAAATGCAAATCAAAACTACACTAAGATTCCATGTCACCCCAATTTGAATGGTGATTATCAAGAATACAAGCAACAATAGGTGTTGGAGAGGATCTGGGGAAAAAGGTACACTCATACATTGCTGGTGGGACTGCAAATTAGTGCAGCCACTCTGGAAAGCAGTGTGGAGATTCCTTAGAAAACTTGGAATGGAACCACCATTTGACCCAACTATCCCACTCCTTGGCCTATACCCAAAGGACTTAAAGTCAGCATACTACAGAGATACAGCCACATCAATGTTCATAGCTGCTCAATTCACAATAGCCAGACTGTGGAACCAACCTAGATGTCCTTCAATTGATGAATGGATAAAGAAACTGTGGAATACATATACAATGGAATATTACTCAGCTATAAAGAATAATAAAATTATGGCATTTGCAGGCAAATGGATGAAATTGGAAAATATTATGCTAAGTGAGATAAGCCAATGTCTAAAATACAAAAGGCGAATGATCTCACTGATAAGCGGATGATGACACATAATGGGGGATGGGAGGGGGGAAAGAATGGAGGAAGGAGGGACTATATAGAGGGAAAAGAGGGGTGGGAGGGGTGGGGGATAAGGAAAAAATAACAGAATGAATCGATCATCATTACCCTATGTAAATGTATGATTACGCAAATGGTATGCTGTTACTCCATGTACAATCAGAAACAACATGTATCCCATTCGTTTACAATAAAAATAAATAAAAAATAAATAAAATAAAACATGCTTTCTGGGATCCAAACCAGAAGTCTGCTCCTGGTGGACACATGCTAAACAGGGACCCATTGTGTGAGACTTCCAAGATAGAGCTCATGTAGTTTCAAAATTAGACTGCCTTGTAAGTTCTCTTGTGCCACACTAGCTCATATGCAGGGTGAGGACGTGGAGTCAAGACCCAGACTCCGGGAGTTGGGTGAAAGTAGGCTTATGGCGAGCAGCCTGCAAACTTGTTTATTGTGGGAACAGCTATACATTTTATAGGTTTCTTGCACAATCACAATGTGCCACAGGGGATCAGACCACCAGGTAACTGTACAGGTTCCCTTGGTAACACTGAGTCAATTTTGGGGAGTTGTGTACTTTCCTAGGTAGCCGAAGTGGAATGCTCCTCCCCACAAGATTTCCTTACACACTTGAGACATTCACTGCTGCCAGCCAAGAACCAGAATTTCTCCAAACATTTCCCCCATCTTTATTAATTTGGACAAGGAATTCCTTCAGGAGGATTTGATTGACCTGAACCCTTGTGATTCTTTTGTTGAAAAAGGACCACAAACATTTAAGAATTGCAAGTATTATAAGAAAGTGTATACAGGCTAATCCTAACATTATAGTAGGTTTTAGCATATTAAGTAGGTCTATTTAAAGGTAATAACACAGACTTCTCCAGGGAGGGAGAAGGGGGCCACAGCTGATGTTCTAAAGTCCCAAGAGGTGAGCATACACTACATCTTTTATAGGTTAAGTTCTCTTTTGTTCTCCAGTTCTCTACCCGCTTATCTCTCCTTCCTGACTATGTGACTAGGCCTGGTTTTGCAGGTGAGATGCATAAAGTGAGAAGCAAATGGGCAGGGGAAGGGCCAAAGTGATTCAGTCAGGTA
Organism: Sciurus carolinensis; assembly: GCF_902686445.1. Lineage (NCBI taxonomy): Eukaryota > Metazoa > Chordata > Mammalia > Rodentia > Sciuridae > Sciurus > Sciurus carolinensis. Next base: position 84,240,597 of record NC_062232.1, read on the forward strand.
AGGGCCCAGGGGAGCATTAATTAGTAGCTCCTTATCTGCAGTCCTTGATAAGGGCAGGTAAATCTGGTAATCAATGGGCTCTGCAGATCCTTGACATTCCATTCTCCTAAAGGCAGTCTCCAACTTCCAGAGGCAGATGGTTTTCATGGCCTCCATTTCCTCCATTTGACCCAATCCTCTATTTCTACACTAACTGCCTGTCCCCAATTCTGGCTTCATTCCCCCCTTTTCCTTTAGGAACTCTTTACTGCTGTAAGGAAAGGGGACAATGACTGCTCTGGCTGCTTCAAGCTGGAAGAGGGCAGGGTGGGGCAAGCAGTTTGGAGTTCCCTTTTAGAAATCGGGTCATTGGAATAGTCCATCTAAGACTAGTTGTGGAAGAGCAGGTTGTAAAGTCATCTGGGGGTGGGTGCTTCTATGAGAGAGAAACAAAAAGACATGAGTATTTAAATTAGATTAATACAAAATAAATGTTGCAGCATCTGGGACATGTCATGAAGATGACAAAAATCAATAATTCCTCACCAGGAGGTGGAAGCACTGAGAAGTTGTTCCCATAACAAGGCCTAATAAAGGCTGGAGAGAACAAGGCCTTTATTTGGGAGCCTTAACATTGTCCATGTTATCAGGAATGTAAACACATCATTTAACTCTTAATGTCATTGATGTCCCCAGAAAATATAACTAAACTACTTAATGTCAACTAATTTTGTAAAATATCCTTTTATTGGTATAACCAATGTTTAGTAGAGATCTCTATATTTCAGTTACTTAGGGCTAGATAATCACACTAGTGGACATAAATTAAGCCTAACTGTGTAGCTTAGGAAGGTCTGTAGGCCTTAAACTGACTAAAAATTTCTGACTCTGAAAGTTTCTCTTGATAGTTCTCAGGCACATTTGCCTAAGAATCTCTCTTTTGTAGCTTCCAGTCTTTATTCTAGTGGACTAACACAAGTGTATATTTTAAGTTACATTTAACTATTGTTTCTTTTAAATGCCCAAGAATGGCTATATTTTGGTTTTAACTGTTTTGTTAGATGTTTAAGATCAAACTGGTCAAATTGACTTGTTCCTGTTTTGTTAAGAGTCAGCTGAGTTACCATAGGGTTCACTCATGAGTAACTTGAGTGCAGCTTCTTAGCTCCTTTAGTGCCATTTGCTAGGCAGGGTCTCCATGATGAGATGGCTTCCCTTGGAAGCATCAGGGATGTCTCTTTTTTGCAATGATCCTCCTCTGCAGCAAGTGCACTGATTGGCTTTTCATCCTCCAGTGGTTTCATTAATCTCCCTGATCAGGAGGTTGTGTGACCCAGAGTTGCAAAGCTCCTTAGAGACAAATCAGATTCTCACTTTTAGAAATACATTTACATTTAAAATTTTTTATCTCAGTGTAACAGTAACAAATTTTACATATTGTCTAGTGATATCAGGTCCTGTAATAGCACATTAAATGATAGATACAAATACCCAATAAAATTTTACTCTTTATAAGTTTAAAATTACCATTACAGACAAGTTTAATTTGGAGAATAGCAGCTTGATAAATTTCTGCTTTAAAGACTTGTATACCTGGAAGAAATGAACACATTTAATATACAAATAATGACCATTCCAATTACCTTGATACTTTTATATTAACCAAATTTAGTTTTTAAAGACAACTTTAGACTCTGTAACATAGTACAATACTCTAACAGTTGTTGTTTAACCATAATTGTATAAACCCCAATTTTTAAGAGTAATTGTTCTAGACGGGGCGATCCAAGATGGCGGCCTAGAGGGACACTGCACCCCCGGTCGCTCCAGAACCCAGGAGCTAAGAGGGGGAGGCATTGAGAGACTCGGACTGAAATAGAGCCACGGGTGAGTCTGCCCACTGGGTAAAGCTCAGCCCGGGTGGCAGGCCCAGATAGAGGTGGCTTATTGGAGCCGGGCAGGGCAGCTAGAGTCTTCCCAAGGTAGCCTTCCACACTCCGGCAGTGGGCTCTTCCCACACGGCCAGCTGCACGGTGCAGGCCCACAGTGAGAGCATTTCCGCACAGAGCCAGTTCCAAACCGTGGAACCAGTAGGGGGCTAGGGGCAGTTTTCTTCAGATGCGCTGCTTTATCAGATTCCTCCAAGACATCAGGCTACTGAAGGCTGGGAGGTGATACACTGGAAATCTACCGGGACACTATAAGCCAATAGTGGAAAACTGCAATATCTCAGGGTCCCACTGACAACTGACCAATATGAGAAAACAAGGGAAGAAAATGTCCAAAACAAACCTAGATACTACATCAATAAAACCCAATGACAGCACAGCAGAAGAAATGTCAGAAAGGGAGTTCAGAATGTACGTAATTAAAACGATCAGGGAAGCTAATGAGGAGATGAAAGAGCAAATGCAGGCATTGAAGGAGGAGATGAAAGAGCAAATGCAGGCATTAAATGATCGCACCAATCAACAGTTAAAAGACCAAATACGGGAAGCAAGAGATCATTTCAATAAAGAGTTAGAGATACTGAAAAAAAAAACAAACTGAAATCCTTGAAATGAAGGAAACAATAAACCAAGTTAAAAACTCCATAGAAAGCATAACCAATAGGATAGAACACCTGGAAGACAGAACCTCAGACATTGAAGACAAATTATTTAATCTTGAAAGCAAAGTTGGCCAAACAGAAAAGATGGTAAGAAATCATGAACAGAATCTACAAGAATTATGGGATATCATGAAAAGGCCAAATTTAAGAATTATTGGGATTGAGGAAGGCTTAGAGAAACAAACCAAAGGAATAAACAATCTATTCAATGAAATAATAACAGAAAATTTCCCAAATCTGAAGAATGAAATGGAAAACCAAGTACAAGAGGCTTATAGAACTCCAAACATACAAAATTACAACAGACCCACACCAAGGCACATTATTATGAAAATACCTAACATACAAAATAAAGACAGAATTTTAAAGGCCGCGAGAGAAAAGAACCAAATTACATTCAGGGGGAAACCAATAAGAATATCAGCAGATTTTTCAATCCAGACCCTAAAAGCTAGAAGGGCCTGGAACAACATATACCAAGCCCTGAAAGAAAACGGATGCCAACCAAGAATCTTATACCCAGCAAAACTTACCTTCAAATTTGACGATGAAATAAGATCCTTCCATGATAAACAAAAGCTAAAGGAATTTACAAAAAGAAAGCCAGCATTACAGAACATTCTCAGCAAAATATTCCATGAGGAAGAGATGAAAAACAACGATGCAAATCAGCAACAGGAGGCGCTAGCCTAAAGGAATAGCCAAATAAAGGAGAAACCAAATCATGTCAAAAACAAATATGAGTCAATTGACTGGGAATACAAATCATATCACAATAATAACCCTGAATGTTAATGGCCTGAATTCATCAATCAAAAGACACAGACTGGCAGATTGGATTAAAAAGAAAAATCCAACAATATGCTGCCTGCAAGAGACTCATCTCATAGAAAGAGACACCCATAGACTAAAGGTGAAAGAATGGGGAAAAACATACCATGCACACAGACACAGCAAAAAAGCTGGAGTATCCATCCTCATTTCAGATAATGTAGACTTCAAACCAAAACTAGTCAGAAGGGATAAAGAAGGACATTACATGCTGCTTAAGGGAAGCATAAAACAGCAAGACATAACAATCATAAATATCTATGCCCCGAACATTGGCTCATCCACGTACGTCAAACAAATCCTTCTCAATTCCAGAAATCAAATAGACCACAGCACAATAATACTAGGCGATTTTAACACACCTCTCTCACCACTGGATAGATCGTCCAAACAAAAATTGAATAAAGAAACTATAGATCTCAACAACACAATCAGCAATTTAGACTTAAAGGACATATATAGAATATACCATCCAACAAAGAACGAATATACTTTCTTCTCAGCAGCACATGGATCCTTCTCTAAAATAGACCATATTTTATGCCACAAAGCTACTGTTAGCAAATACAAGAAGACAGAGATACTACCTTGTACTCTATCAGATCACAATGGATTGAAATTAGAAATAAATGACAGAATAAAAAACAGAAACTTCTCCAATACCTGGAGACTAAATAATACACTATTATATGATGAATGGATAACAGAAGACATCAGGAGGGAAATAAAAAAATTCTTAGAAGTAAACGAGAACAAAGATGCATCATATCAAAATCTCTGGGACACTATGAAAGCAGTACTTAGAGGAAGATTTATTTCATGGGGCGCATTCAAAAAAAGAAGGAGAAATCAACAAATAAACGACTTAACACTACAGCTCAAAGCACTAGAAAAAGAAGAGCAGACCAATACCAAAAGTAGTAGAAGACAGGAAATAGTTAAAATCAGAGCCGAAATCAACGAAATCGAAACAAAAGAAACTATTGGAAAAATTAACAAAATAAATAGTTGGTTCTTTGAAAAAATAAATAAAATTGATAAACCCTTAGCCACACTAACAAAGAGAAAGAGGGAGAAAACTCAAATTACTAAAATTCGGAATGAACAAGGAAACATCACAACAGACACGAGTGAAATACAAAACATAATTAGAAGCTATTTTGAAAATCTATACTCCAACAAAACAGAAAACCTCGAAGACATCAACAAATTTCTAGAGACATATGAACTACCTAAACTGAACGAGGAGGACATACACAACTTAAATAAACCAATTTCAAGCAATGAAATAGAAGAGGTCATAAAAGCCTACCAACAAAGAAAAGTCCAGGACCAGATGGGTTCTCAGCCGAGTTCTACAAAACCTTTAAAGAAGAGTTCATTCCAATACTCCTCAAACTATTCCATGAAATAGAAGAGGAGGGAACCCTACCAAACTCGTTCTATGAAGCCAATATCACCCTGATACCTAAACCAGACAGAGACACATCGAGGAAAGAAAATTTCAGACCAATATCCTTAATGAACATCGATGCAAAAATTCTCAACAAAATTTTAGCAAATCGCATACAAATATATATTAAAAAGATAGTGCACCACGATCAAGTGGGTTTTATCCCAGGGATGCAAGGTTGGTTCAACATTCGGAAATCAATAAATGTCATTCAAAATATCAACAGACTTAAAGTTAAGAATCACATGATTATTTCAATAGATGCAGAAAAAGCATTCGATAAAATACAGCATCCCTTCATGCTCAAAACACTAGAAAAAATTGGGGTAGTGGGAACATTCCTAACATTATAAAGGCAATCTACGCTAAGCCCATGGCTAATATCATTCTAAATGGTGAAAAACTGAAAGCGTTCCCCCTAAAAACTGGAACAAGGCAGGGATGCCCTCTTTCACCGCTTCTATTCAACATCATCCTTGAGACTCTAGCCAGAGCAATCAGACAAACCAAAGAAATTAAAGGGATACGAATAGGAAAAGAAGAACTCAAACTATCCCTGTTCGCTGATGACATGATTATATATTTAGAGGAACCTGGAAATTCCACCAGAAAACTTTTAGAACTCATAAGTGAATTCAGTAAAGTAGCAGGTTACAAGATCAATGCTCATAAATCCAATGCATTTTTATATATAAGTGATGAATCTTCAGAAAGAGAAATTAGGAAAACTACCCCATTCACAATAGCCTCAAAAAAAAATAAAATACTTGGGAATCAATCTCACAAAAGAGGTGAAAGACCTCTACAATGAGAACTACAGAACACTAAAGAAAGAAATTCAAGAAAACCTTAGAAGATGGAAAGATCTCCCATGTTCCTGGATAG